>NW_010546876.1:36688-38633 GCF_000687285.1 Phaethon lepturus
AGTGTACAGTCATGGCATCAGTCTTAGTGTTTCACAGGCGAACATACTCCAACTGCATTTAAAGTTTTTATATTTAGCAATTGTTCGGTAGCTTGTTCCCCTCTCACAGTGTAAGTTCCAAACCATTTAAATTTCCTGTCAATTTGCAAAAAAAAACAAACCGAAAACCTGTATCTCAGTCAGTATTTACAAATATTTCTGTATGTTAAATCACTGTGCTATACCACTCTCAATACATGATGTTACCTCTACGTTAAATATCTATTCCATGCTTAGAATTGGCATTTATGCCTTGAGGGGATTTTGTTCTTCTTATTGTTGAACTCCTGTATTCTGCCTTTCCATGATCTGATTGCTTTCTCTTTCAGCAGAGGCAGTCCTGTTTTCCCATGACATGCCTGTTTATATTTTGGTGGCATGTGAATTTGCAACAATGTGAAGTATAGAGGCAGATACTGTCAGGTGACTTTTTTCAAAGCTGTTCTGAAACTTTTCAGAGCAGTATAGCACGTTTAAATATTTAAATGTTTTGTGAACACCATTAGTATTTCTTTAGTATCACTTAGTGGGCCATTTATTACGGATGGTGGATCGTAATTTGGGAATTGCTATCCTGAAGCTTGGTAGTTTACTTGCATTTGTTACCTTTTATGAATGTAACTGGATTCAAAATTTATGTGTATACAGGGTAGGAAACTTAATAGTTGGTTCCCATTGTAAGTCTGAGAAATAGATACTCATATATGAATAACTGACATATGCTGGAAAAGTAATTAAAACTTACATAAAAATGCTAAAAATTAGTGCTTTGAGAACCACAATGCTGAATTTCTAAAGCTTGTTTCTCCTGTGAATCTTACCTAAGGCAGAACTTAAACTCTGGCTTAAGTGTAAGCTTATTAAAAAAGATCACTATATAGTGTAGGGAGTAATGGAAAGTATTAATACAAATGTTTTTTACTTTTTTAGAAAAACTGTAAAAGTAGCTGAAATTGCAGTTGCAGTTGGAAGCTTTCCTTTTTTTCTAAACTATGGGCAGTCATTTGATAGGCTAGAACAGTTACGTATTTTCCTTAATATTTCAGCGTTTGTTGAACAAGAGTCTGTACAGAATGTGAGCGCACCACAGTTTGTAGATGCTATTCAAAGACATGCGTCTGCCTAGAAAAAATTTCTCATCACATACTTTCTTCCTTCCTCAAGAGGAAGGAGAACAATGTTTTCAGGGAGGTGTGTAACACAAATGCAACTTTTAATTTGATCACCAGGTAATATAGGCTAGCTCACCTTGGAGATGAGTGTGTGTATATTATTTCATTTATATTATATAACTACTTCCAGCTAAAATTGTGTGGCGCATAAGCTTTCCTTCTGTGCTTTTCCATTTTGCTTCCCCTCTGTCTGTGACAGTACTGTGCTATTGGAGTCAGTGCCATATGCTGGAAGTTCATCTAAAAACTGCTACTGCCCATTATTTCAGTGAAACAGTTAAGTAGGTCCAAAACAATAAGACCTGTGTGAAGTTTCTGGTCAAAGTGTTTTCAGTTAAGGGGTTAGATCCTATTCAGAAATTGAGAACCCTAATTTTGAACTCCTGTTACTTCAAAATTCTGTGTTCATCTGGCCTTGGACATTTGCAAAAATAGAAATCTTACTGTCATAAAACTTTAAATAAAAATGAAAGAAACATAATAATAGTCTTAAAGAAATTCTTGTGCTTTTAAAAATAGGTAAGCAGGATCTGAGGAAGCTGTATTGTTGGAAACTACTTCTGTATGAATATAGTCACAAAAAAGCACTGTTTTGTTTTAACATGGTGTTTAGCGTAACGTGGTGGCAAGAATTCCAAGCCACACCTCAAAGGCTTGGATTCTCTTCCCAGCTGCTACCAGCTTGTACTGTGAATGTGAACACATCGCTTCTATGTGCCTCTGTTTCCATTCCT
>NW_010546876.1:38664-40491 GCF_000687285.1 Phaethon lepturus
CATAATGCATGTTTTTTGGGCAGGATCTGTTTCTTACATTTATATGAATATTCAGTCTACCACAGTGGCCATATTGAACAGTATTTAGTTTGGGTCTGTATTCCTTGCATGGCAATTGTCTTTAAACAGTATTTTATTTAACTTGTTACTGAACATAAACATGTAGAAGTACACAAGAATTCTTTGTGAATGTGTTCTTAGAGTGCTCAATGTTTTCTCAGGTCCCGGTAGCCAGAGCCAGCATTCTCTGGCTCATCGGTGAGTACTGTGAACGTGTTCCAAAAATTGCACCTGATGTTTTGAGAAAGACAGCCAAGAGCTTCATTAACGAAGATGACCTTGTAAAGTTGCAGATCTTAAATTTGGGCGCAAAACTCTATTTAACAAACTCAAAGCAGGTAAGCTTAAACTCATAAGCATACGTCTGTAGAGTCATGGAGAGGGAGGGTTTTGATCATGTCTAGTAACAAAGATAATCTAAAAATCAGATAGTACAGAAAGGTGAACTTAGATATCCAGGCAGCTGAAAACAATACGTATGAGAGGTACCAGTTGTGTCATTCTTTTCAATGACAACACTGTGAACTATGTTACTCTCTGGCTATGGAATATGGCTTCTTGACACTAATTTTTCACTAATTCCAATTATTACTGTAAAAGGTTTTGAAATCAAAGATTTTTTTTTTCAAATGTAGAAGAAACGCCTTGTCTGAGATGTATACACCTTCCTGGACTCCTAGACCTCTATTTTCTAACAGCTTGGACAGCACAGGATCTTGTACCTCTGCAATTGTGGTGTTTTCTCATTCTTTGATAGCTATATCCAACAGCAGACTTGATCTGCCTGAGACTTTCTTTTGTAGGGTGTGTGGGAGATGAACTGTCTTGCCATGCATTCAGATAAGAATGAATGCTTGTCCTTTGCTTATACAGTCTAAAATGGAACAGTAACAAAAGGTGACTTCTCTCTGTCACTGCTCATCTTAATGAAAATGCTGACTGAGCTAAGGAAAAATTGGTTTGATTATCTAAACCGTCTACTTTTGGCCCATTACATAATATTTGCTAATTTTCTATACTATTTTTGTAATTTTACACTTTCCACACCATATTTGGCCAAAAATCGATTGCCTACAAGGAGGTCATGATTCCTGTGATGATCTTTTTCCAGTTTAATGTCTTAATACATTTTAAACTCATTATAAGTGTTGCATAACCTTTTGTTCAAATACTGTAATGATGATCAAGCAGAAGAAACTGTCTCCCGAGATGCCCACTAAATGATTAATTTCATCAAAGGGTGTTTTCCTCTTTTAATTTTAGGTTGTGGAAAAATAAGTTGTCTTCTCAAGTGGCCACGCTATTCATATACAAAATTCTAAGAGAGTGGGTTGATAACTTTGATTCAAAGCTCCTTCCAAACTAGAATATGATGGTTTTGCCTTTAGGAGCTGGCAACACTCTTCCTATGTCTACATCCTTATTCCCAGGAGTAACTCTACTTTACCCACTCAGTAGTAAACATTTCTCCTTGGAATGACTTCAGTGTCTAAAAAGTCCAGCCATTTTTAAGTCTAATTTTTCAAACTTTATGGCAAATCTTGTATACTTGACTGCTCAGTTGCCAGTCTGTCCATCTCTCCTCATCCCCATGTTTTCTCCTTCTGTATCTTATACCACCACATAATACTTTTTTGAATCCTTCATCAGTTTCATCCCAAGGCAATGGAGTTGTGAAAATCCCAAATATACAATGTCACTTTATTGCAAAGTAGTGGTAGGATATCCAAGAGAGACTCAACACCAACCCAACAGATGAGAAGACCT
>NW_010546876.1:40522-63495 GCF_000687285.1 Phaethon lepturus
CAAAAAGACAGATGAGTTTTACCTGCTAAGTCTTGTTTGGAGAAAAGTACAAAATTCTGGAGGAAGTAAGACTTCATTATTTTTTCCCTTTCTGTAAATGTATATCTTATTTGCTGATAATTTCCCTAGGCATATGTTCAAACACTTAATGCAGCACATTGCTTTTTAAGATTCAGAATTTTTAATAGGAATTTCCAGTATCCTGTGATAACCCCATGAATTTTCAAAGGCTGTTTATAATTTAAGGAAGAGTTTCAGGTTCAATCTTGTCTGGTTAAGTATGTAATAAGAACAGGCTTTCCCCTGATTATCTATGTTGTTTGGTAAACTTGCTTCCTTTTTTCATCACTTAGGGACATAAAAATCCTTATGAATGTGCTAGATAGCTGTCTAAATGGAGCTTATATAAGAAAAAGTATTATGCAGAAAATGTCATATGATTGCCTCAGCTGTTTTTTGCATATAGCAGGAATAATAAAGAGATTTTAATGGGTTTCTGTTGTGTAACACGGTAGGAGTCCCACCAGAAAGAGTACTCCTAATGTGTAAATAGATAGGTAAAACATGGTTTAGCACAATAGCCTTATCCTCTGCATCTAGCAAATCAAGTTACTGCAAGCTAATGACATCAAAGAGTGGCTAGATAACTGTGTCTCTCCCACTGTAGAGCCTCATCTGTTGGTGCTACTTGTATTATAACATTTTTCAAGTCGGGATCTACCAAAAGGTTAATTGCTGCTAATACAGGATACGCTTTAAACTCTTGAATAGAACTATTGCCACTCTAGAAATATTGCTGAAGTATGAGTTGAAGTATGCTCTTCATGTTAGCCAAACCAAAATATGAAAAAAATACTAATAGATTCTAACAGTATGGGGATAAAAGAAATTATATTATGCCTATATAATGACCACGTCCAGATAACAGACAATGTTGACATGTGATAATAAATGTATTACATCATACATCAGAATATTTGGTCTTACCGTTCTATGAAGCAGGCATGGTGTGCAGATTCTGTCATATTTCACCAAATGAATATGCTTGCTCAAATAATTTTCACCTTCTTATGGCTATTCCTTTGTTGTAAAAACTGACGTATATTCATTAGTTTACTTTTTGTTTTTAATTAAAATGAATTGTTTCTATTAGCCACCTCCATGTAGAAAAGCTTCACTACTTGTTTGGTTGCATTGCCATAAAATGAGAAAAAAAAATTGTGTTTTCTTGCTGTTTTTATTAAAACTACTTATACTATATACGATGCTTGCAAGAAGACTTGACTTCTTGTAGATATGGAACATGCTTCCATATAAATTTCTTGTGTCTTTATCTGTATTGGATGATATGGAAAAGATATTTTAAGGGAGAGGAAAGGGAGGAGGAAAAGGGAAAGTATCATGGAGAAAATGATACCATTGAAGAAAATGCAGTCTTTTAGGATCAACTCTTTATCTAATTCAATCAACGCTGACTGAAAAAGTGCCCACCATGACAGCAAGGCCACAACTTTTCTTATCCCTATAGCAACTCACAAGCAAAGACCACTGTGTTTTATGATCCATTCTGCTGAGCTTTCTGCCATGACATGAAGAGTCTTGTTTTGTTTTACAAAGGAGTGATAGGAAAGACTGCAGGAGGTATCCCTCATTTAGTTTAATTCATGCTACCTGGGAACCCTCCCTACCAATTCCATTTAGATTGAACAGTGCAAGTCCTGCATGAGTGCAGATTACATATGTTCTGTCTGATGCAGTTGTTTAAAATTTTATACCCTGATATAGAAATAGCTGCCAATAAGCTGTGAAAAACATATGGGAAAGTTTTACCTTTCCCAGAGATAAGACAGTACCTTGGGGGAAGAAATATATTTTCACAGAACTATTCTTGGGTATCAGAGAGAAAAAAAGAAACAAAAAATGTTTCACTGAAGGGTTTTTCTGACTATGGTTTTACTATTATTCTAATGCAATATGACTAATTTTTTGAAATCTTTGGTACTGTAAGGTATTTTCTGAAATGCTTGCATACATTGCATTGCATGTGATCAAAATTAAAACCATTTTTTGTTTACTGTGTGTTTCACTTATGAAAGTTAGTCAATATTCTGAAAAACTATCTTTGTATCTTTAGAAAAAAACTTTAACTTGCATCCTCAAGGTGGAAGTTACTAAACTGAACTTTTCTTAGAAAATTGCACGTAACAAAATTGCCTGGGTTTTTTTACATATTCTTCTGCTTAAATGATTGAAACTGTTATAACAATAGTGTGATAAACAAGATATATATGCAAGGTGTTTCTTTGTATAAAGAGGATAAATCCTCCTTGACAATACATTTTTAAACTTGTGTTATTAATCCATTCTGAGCTGAAATACTAAAAAATTACTTCCTTGTGATGGTATGTTATTTTTGTTCTTTTTCATGTTTGCTTGTATATAAAGAAAGTGGCATACTTCTTTCAAATGTATCTAATGGATACAAGTATGTTCATCACTATTGTTATGGTTACACTACATTATTTTCTAAGCTACTGGGAAAGTCTCCCTGATTTTTTTGTTTGTTTGTTTTATTTTAAAAATTTAACTGGATTATTAAAATTACTTAGTACATGTTAATATTCTCAGACATCAAATTAGGAAGTCCTATTGTGATGTGAAAGGCTGTGATAATACAAGTTGCTGTCTTACATAAATAAATAAATGGCCAATATTACTGGAGGCTTTAAGCTTCAAGAAAAAAATGGAAGAAGTCTTTTATCCTGGTTTTTAGAGGGCATCAGCAGCTTGCTTTTATGAAAAAGTAACAGCTAAATGCACTGCAAATAATTTGCAGTAATCCAGTTCAGTGATTCATGTGTCTGCTTTAATGGGTCATAATTCAGGATAAAGTAACTGAGTGCAGTCAGAGTGCAGACACTGCTTATGCCAGGGACAGTATCTCTTCATAAAACACACCTCAGCAGAAGCAGTTTGCCAGCCCCCTAATACCCTCTGATGTTTTGATGTCCTGCATATTTTTCCGATTAAGTTTTGAGTGCCATGTTTTTAGTTGTATTTCCACATTCATTATCCTCACGTAGACCCTTCAGCAGGTTTGCCATATATGATTATTTTTTTAATGATGCCTTTCTTTCCACTTCAGCAGTTTAATAATCTAGCACATGGCTGCTTCTCAGTACTCAGCATTCACCTCCCCAGTACAGAAGAGGACATGTGCTTTGGCTTCAGAATTCCATTTGCAGCTTTAGAAATGCATATTCCCTGTGGAAAACATTTGTTTGACATAACCATTCATTTTTATTACCTCTTTAAATATGTTTATCCAGAGTTATCAATAATCATAAATAACTTGTATTCTGTTCTTGTCCTGTTTTTTTGCACAGACAAAATTGCTTACCCAGTACGTATTAAATCTCGGCAAGTATGATCAAAGCTACGACATCAGAGACCGTACAAGATTTATTAGGCAGCTTATTGTTCCGAATGAGAAGAGTGGAGCTTTAAGCAAATATGCCAAAAAAATATTTCTGGCACAGAAACCTGCCCCATTGCTTGAGTCTCCCTTTAAAGGTATAAGTGCCAAAATCATTTGGTAAATGTTCATTGTGTAAAGGAATGTGGCAGCCTATTCTATTTTAAATATGCTCACAAATTGTGTCACTTTAGCAAACACAAATGATTAATATGCAAGGGTATTCACTCTGCTTACGTGCTTTTCAGCAATCAAGGGTTGCATGGTGCAAACACAGTGCATTTCTCTGATGATAAACCCTGACAAACTGATCCATTTCTATTAATGTGGATTTTAAATTTGATTTAAATAACAGAAGGTGTGTCTTTTGAGGAAAACTATTCTTCAATTTAGGAAAATAGCTCTAGGCTTTTTTCTAGACTTTAATAGAAGATTGTTAATGTGAGTATTGCAAATGTTTTATGAATCTGAAAGGAAATTAATCTCAGTAGATTAGGCTTTTACTATTTTTCTCCAAAGTCATAATTTTCCCGGTGCACTTTCCCTGTCTTTTTACAAGGAAGTACCGTTATCTGTCTTCTCAAATTAAAGGGTTATCAGGTTATCTTAATTAAAAATGCTCTGTTATTATGACAATTTGCAATTTTAATTTTCATACTTACTTAGTCCCAGTTTTGAAGCTCTAAAAGGAGCTCCATTTTGAAGAAGAACTATTAAAATTCTGGATGTGTTTGTGCCAAGACATGTATATGGATTGTTTAACTGTGCTGTCATTCTTAATATTCACAGTAAAGTAATTTTTAGAGAAGCTACATTTCAGAGCAACACCTCTAAACACACTGACTGATTAGCTTTTTTATTGACCATTATGGGGGAGATTATTGTAATCTATGGACTGAAATCAGTTTTTTGACCTATGAAGAGCTTCCTAGTTTATATTTATTCCATGACATTTGAGGTAATACAATGGCAATTACCTTTAGCCCTGATTAAGATTGCTCTTTGTGGTAGAGCTCATGATGTTTGTGTATTTGTTCCCCTCCCCCCTTTTGTTTAATAGATCGGGACCATTTCCAGCTTGGCACCTTGTCTCACACGCTGAACAGCCGAGCCACCGGCTACCTGGAGCTGTCTGACTGGCCAGAGGTGGCGCCTGACCCCTCTGTCCGAAACGTCGACGTAGCTGAGTCGGTACGTCAGCATCATTAAAAGTAATTTTGCTGAAGCACTTATCAATATAGAATGTTAGCCTAAAATACAAATTTTTAAATACTATCCATATGCTGTACTGAAAATTGTTGATGGATGTGAACATCCGTGTTGCTTGTTTTAGCTGGAAACAGAAACCTGCACACGATGCTTGCTCTTTCCGTCTCAGTGAGAGAAAGGATCAACTGTTGGCCACTTCTATTTTGCTCTTGGATTAAATGGGCTTTTTCCACTTCCATCTCACTTTTGATTTCATACCTCCTGTATTAGCTGTGCTGTAGTATGTTAATTGCTGTTAATGATGAGTGTAGCTGGACTACCAAAGTAAGAGGTGAGCAGAGGTTTGTTCATGTACAAATCCAAGTCTACAGAGGAAAAAAAATAGGTAATATAAACAAAAGGCAGCAGCAGGGGAGGAAATTACATACGTTTCAAAGTGCAAAGTTTGGAAGAGACCAGGGTTTACATTTCAGATCATCTGAGAGAATTAGGAAAGTTTATAATAGGAAAATGTCATCTATTGGTACACTAGTCAGTTGTTGACATCACAGGCCTGATCTACTACTACCAATGGCTTTTTCTTACTGGATTGTAAACTTTGAGGCAAAGTTATGTTCTGGTACCAGCATTGTGATTTATGCATCAGATAACAAAGTCCCAGTAAAAGTCAGTGAAAGCTATTGAACAGTAACAGAAATGTAAATGTATTGGGATATAGTGCTGATGGTACTCCCAAGGTATGTCATTGTAACATGTATACCCAGAAAAGCACATGGTCCTTGTCATGTCAAACTTCTACAGTAAATTACACATGAATTAATTTGCAGATAAGATGTTAGGCGTAGAGTGGATAGAGACAGTTCTAAAAAATAGGTATGACTTGCAGAAGCCAGTGAACAACGTTGTGGTAGAACAAGCTTTTCTCCTTAGTACTTCAATATTAGTTGTCTACCTTCTTATATACATTTCAGGAAAAGAGGTATTTGTGTACAAACTTCTGAAAGCTTTTATGAGGAGAATCTGAAGGCAATCAGCTCAAGTGGGGGATTATAAATGATAGGGTTGGCATGAAAGAATGTGTGCAGGTGCCTTTGTCCATAAAACCAAAAAGTATTGCAGGAAATTGATCAAATGGAGTAACATTCACCTATAACATGATAGAAAACATCTCCCTCCAACCATTTAATTCTCAAAACAAACATGAAAACCCTTTCCCCATATTTTTTGCAAGTATTTTTTTGGAGAGTGTCTCATTGTCATTAATTTTATGGTTCCTCTCATACTGCATGTGTCTACACAACGTGTGTGAGTGAAGCTGAGTTGTTAAGCTGCAATCCATAGTGAAATTGTGATTTATATCCAAAAGAATATTGGCTTTTTAAAATACCAGTTACTGGGCAGAGCATTACAAAGCTTTAGCAACTTTTGGTGTTTAAGAGGAAGCCAGTGTGTCTCTAGAGCCACACACCATCGCAGGTCACCCTTGGAGCTATTTAAAAAGTTAGTCTTACTCCAGATCAGAGTGGTCACTGGGGCAGACCTGTATCACTCTATTAATATAGTTGTCTGCCTGGTTTTTTTTTCCTGGCCTGAGTTTTTCTTCTGTTTCTGTAGTAGTATAGGGGGAAAAAAAGTCTGGCTAAAGTACTGACACATTCTGGTGTTCTCTTGGTGATAAGAATTGATTTTATTTGGAGAATTGCAAAGGAAATGAAATATAATTTCCCTGTGGTTGCTGGAACTTCTGCTGCTTACTGGTTCCACATCTGTTTTCCCCTTAAAACCCGGGATGATAAAGGTGGTGGCTAGCCATATTTACCCTTCATTCTAGTCATAGGCTAAACTCGGCTGGATCTAGAGATAAAACTCTCAGACTTCAGGTTCTTTTGGCATAGAAGTTTATTTATGGTTACTGATGCTTTTAATCTGCCTTAGTAAATCTTTTTCTAGACTCTCTAACAGACATATCTCACCCTTTATAGGTATGTACCAAACTTTTAGTTCTCCTAATTGTGTAAAATAAAAGAAGTTTAATAGTTTCTCGTGACTTGCTTACAGGATTTATTTAGAAACTTCTTAATACTACTACTGCGAGTGTTTTTTCTTTGCCGTGTTGTGCATCTATTTTTGTATTGCAGGTTGTAAAAGTAAACTTAAGTTGAAATTTATTTACAGGCAAAGGAATGGACTGGAATTCTAGGTAAGACAAAGAAAGAGAAACCTACTGAAAAGTTCTACTCTGAATCAGAAGAGGAGGAAGATGAATCTGCCAGTACCAGTGCATCAGGTAGGTGTTTGGAAAGCAACGTGCGTCTCAGCTGCCTGGAGAACTCTGTCTTCAGAACTGGCCACTACTTAAAAAGTGTTAATTTTTAAAAAGCCAGAGCTAAGTATAAAATCAGGAAATCAAGGGAAAAATTTTATATTTACTGTAGCTGCGCAATACTTGCTAATTCCACAGATATGGCTTGTGTGTTTATTAAGTGAGTTAAACTTTGCTTTGTTTCCCAGTTAAAAAAGCTGGCATGCTGTTTCAATCCTGCTTTGAGTCTAGTAAGGCTAGTGAGAGTTTGAAACTCCAATTAAAACTAAAGGCACTTAACTTTGCAGGAGAAGTGAACATATGCTTCATTGCTGAACATTCATTCAGTCCTGAATGTTTTTTGGAATTCATTGTTGATGAAGTACTATTTTGATAGCATGTGGTGCTGTGTTGATAAATGGCCAATCTTATTTAACTCTGTAGTCTTTCATGGGGTTTATTCAGTAAATTGTGTTATAGTATTGCTCTCAAGTTCTACACGACATAATGGGGGTGATGGTGGAGAAGATAACTGACAGCCGCCTATCAAGTTCAATGAGCAAAGGTTCTTTTGACCAGTCTCCCACTTAATGCCAGATAGGCAGTTCCCGAAGTCAGCCGTTTCAGTAGATGTTAATACAGTTCTGATGCAGCGAACATCATTCTCCGAGGTCCAGACTTTAGACACAGAAAATGTTTAGCTTTAGAGACTTAAAAGAATTATCATCATGTAGGTGAATGAAAGAGGGGCACCTTATAATCTGAATGTGGAGCTTCTTCCCTCATTCCTAAACTAGGAAATATGCAGAAGTGCTTAAGTATTGTATCACTCAAATTAATGATCTTTGAAGCAAGAAAAGAATATATTCACTTCAGACATTTGAATATTTGGCAACTATGTGATTAATTAGAGGATGAATAATTTGTTTAAATCAGTGATCTGATCATCATCACTATCAGTATTCAAGAAAAGATTACCTAATTAAGCAATTGGTTGAAAAGATAATCTTGTAGTTAAGTGAATGTATAGATTAGAGGACTTGAGGTCATCTCCAGCTCCTGATAAGGGTGTGTAATTTTGAAGAATCCTCATGCAACTAATCTATTATTGAGCCTTCTCATTTGCTAAGGTATAATACTGTTGGCTGAAGAGGACAGGTCTTCAACCAACAAAATTTTGTAAATATTAGGAGAAAATTATTTTCTTGCCTGCTTTTGACACAGGGTAAATAATGCTAAAGCTTGCAGTTGGATCTTAAAATACTAAAGCATTGTTTTATTTAAAACAAACTTGGATTCCTAAAATACTAATTATGTAAGATATTTAGAAAAAAAATTGAAGAGGGTTTTTTTTATTTCAGAGAGCAAGTCTGGCAGTGAAAGTGAGAAGGAAGTTAAGGAGGAAGACAGCAGTGATGAGAGTAGTGGGAGTTCCTCTTCCAATGAAGAAACAAGTGACAGTGAGTCAGACAACAAAGAAAGTAGTGCAAAGAAAACATCTAGAGCTGCTGATGAGAGGTAGGTATACATTTGTATGATTTTAATTTTTTGTGATACTAGCTTTTAAAGCACTTTTCCTGTAAACAGTCTGCTAAGCCTTTAAGTAGGCTTTTTTTGTGGTGTATTTGCCAAGGAGACATGTCTCTTGTGCAAGTGTATGCCACTAATATTCAGTGTGTGAACTTGTTTCATATTTTCATTAATCAGACTACTGTTATGTTTGGAATTAGTTTCTGACTTCAGTAAAATCTTGGGTGGCTTTTTGAAAATTGATGTAACCTTGGGAGGCTGAATAAGTGATCAAACAGTTGTATGAAACACTTAATTACCTTTTGCAGCAATTTTGCTGAGAGCTAAAATTAAGTCCTTCAACATTTTGCCATTATGTAACTAAGACAATTGATTTTTCTAAATAATGTTATATTAAAAAGATTATGATCCAAATATTAGAGGCAAGGGCTGTGAAGGGAAACGGTCATAAGATATTTAAGTGTTAGCGCTTTTTAAGATTGCCCATTATCAACAGCATTATCATGTATTAAAGTATCATTAAAATTTTGAGTAATTGGGGCTAATACCTTGGATTGTATGAATCTGTTTCTTCCACTGCTGTCAGTGAGTGGCCTCTGCAGACATGATCGCCCTTTACTCTGTAGTCTGCTGCCAGCTCACTTGATGAGTTTGCAGCTCAGCTCAGTCGTGGCTGACAGCGCTGATTGGGGCGCAGTACGCACTCTGCTCCTTTTATTACAGACAGTAATTAAAGCAGCTCGCCTTGCCACTTCCATAACAAACACAGCATAATGCCCTAATTATGACTTTATTAATTTAAGTCAGGATTTAATGATTTTAAAAGTGATTTATATTGTTTTTCCTGTTCAGAACAAATGAAATCTGTAGGTTAAATTAATACAGGCTTTTCATCATCACAAAGTTAAAAAGCTAGTTACCAGTAAATTCTTTTCATTAGAATAACATCTGAAATTTTAAGCAGTAAGGTAAACAATGATTACCCATCAAAACTGGCTGATGTATGATGAAGTAACATTTTTAATCTGCAAATCTAGTTTTAAAGATAAGCTAAAGATAGATTGTTGAAAAACAACTTCATTTATATAATGGGTTCACAATAACTTATTTGTTGATGCAACTACAGCTTCTGTTCAATGGCAATGAAGGAAATGTAGATAATTTTGTCAGTACCTGTGTTACACATCGTGAAAGAGAAATTTTCAACAGTATATGCTATTGAATTTGTAAGTTTAGCTCATTGACCTCACACGGGTTTTTACATGTTGTCATATTGAAATTTATTTTGATAGTACCTATATTTTCACCATGATTTTAACAATCAGATATGCTACCCTGGACTATTTTTGTGATGTGTACTCGTGTTTCATTTTTAGCTTTGCAAGCTTCAGGTTTGCTGCTTTCCAAAAAACATGCTTTTGGCTAAAATTTGGGGGGTTGATTTCAACTTCAGCTACATGGTTAGGCATTATCGGCATGGCTTAAATGTTAATATTAATTTTTAATAATTTTTATTAAATTTTATTTAAGCAACTCAGTCCTGGGAATTTTTTGGGAGGAGGAAGGCATTGCCCTAACTATTTTCTTTTCGGTCCTTGTATATTTTTCAATTCCCCTTCTCTGTATTTTTCCCCTATAAAAACATTGCTATCTCAAACAGTAATGCAGCATAGTACATTCTTTTGTACTGCTCCTAAAGCTAAGCAAAAATGTATAGCAACTTAATTTGAGTCCAGAGGGATTCTTAATAGTTGAGTGGTCTGCATTTGTTCAATTCTTGTTGACCTTGTTGTCCTTCAAGCACTTTAGTAACCAATTTATTGTCTTAGGAAGGAAGCTGAATTAGGTGGTGTATGAAACACCTGATTTGGAAGTATAAAATGGTTACCTGCAGATCCAAGAACAGAAGGTTTTCTTCTATATGCAGTATTAATTTATGTGCTCCATGATAGATATTAGAAAACAATTTTCATTTCCCGTGATATTTCTAGTTAGTAACTCCCCCTGAGACAAAAGGGTAGTCTACTGATTGGTAGTTATAGTATTATTAGAAGTAAACTAGGCCAATTTTAATAATACTCAGTAGCTGTTAGCACAGAACAACATAATCCAACATTGCCAGGGTGAACAGAACTTTACTGTGTGAAGAATAGTGTCTCTGAAGTTTATTAGCTGTAAGGTACTCGATATGATCAAAGGTGTCAGAATGTAATAGCTCTTCTGTATAGACTCTTTAATGGGTTGAAATATTTCTAGATATTATAGGTCTTATTCCTAGGTGGTTTGATTTAAAAGAGAATTAACAAAGGAATAAATTCAATGCATTGATTTATTTTTTTAAAGCGATTTTACTTTGCAAAAACATCTTATAACCCATCAAGATTCTGTTAATCATAGGTGGAATAGTCTGCAAGTTTCTTTGTATAAAAGGGTGTCTGCACTTCCTTCTGAAATGTCACAAGCCTGATGCATGCACATAATACTTTTAATATTTAGTACGTTCACATTTTTGTTTGGCTGCTTTGCTGGTTTAGATTATTTATTGTGTAATGTGATAGAACAATTTTGTATACCCTTAAATAAGCTACTACTTCTGCCATCTTAGCCAAGTTTTTTATCATGAAGAAATACGGACCTAAAACTCATGTAATAAAACTTAGAAATGTTAACATAGGATACTGCCTAAGCAAACTCCTTTGGTGGTTTTACATGTCTTTCAATTTTTTTTTCAATATGTAGTGATTTGGAGCACCTTAAAAAGAAAGCAAAGGGGACCTCCAAAAAAAGAAGCACATCCAGTTCCTCTGATACAGAGTCTGCTTCATCAGAAGAAAGTTCTTCAGACTCCAAGTCAGAATCAGACTCTAAAAGTGACTCTGACTATGGAGAATCTAGAAGTGCTACCTCTAGTAAGGTAAAATACTTTTTTTAAAAAAACCCTATAAAATATGAAAAGATGCATATAACCATCTACATGTGTTTCTTTATGTGAGAATGGAGATGGGTAGTGGTTTTATCGATATCTAAAAAATGAGAATTTCTGAAAAAAAAAAGTTTGTGACCTCTTATAAAAAGACCAATCCCAAACTTGAAAGTTTAAAGCAAGTAAGAATCTTCTATAATGAAAAACATATTTTGGTTTTAATTGTTATATTTTTACTCCAGATAGATGAAGAATTACAGAACCTGATATTTTTTTAGATTACTGTTGAACTGGTGAAAGCATGGTACATGAGTAGTTCGCAAAAATATCCTGATTTGGGATGGTTATTATATGATTATATTAAATGGGATGTATCTGCTACAGGTCTTGGGTCTGACAGGAAGCAATGTCAAGAAACAAATGTTAGTACATTTTTTTCTTAAGAGTTTGAAGACATTTTAGTAGAACCCCTAACTTCGTTTTAAAATTTCCTGTTAAAATTGACAATGATGCAGTTAATGCATCTATATTTGAGGTGTATACATAGATTAGTAGAACTAATATTCTTAATGGGTAATCAACTTTTTATTGCTCTCTGTGTTTGATAGGATTAAAGCTTATAAAGGGTTGCATTACCTCAAATTGTATTGGCTTTCTTACAACATTTATGAAGAAGCAAACTTTCAAATATGTCTTTTTTTAAATGGGATTTGGAAATGTGTGAAGATGCAAAAGTGTTCAACAGAGCCATTTGTGTGTCTGTTAAGTTTTAATTGCTTAACCTAGTGAAGAAAAAGAGGTTAAAAGTTCATTAGAATCAGGCTAGCGTTAGAGAGCTAAAGCTAAACAGCATGAATTGGTTTCTGTTTCTCTACTTTCATTTAGAAAAATAAATAAATGAGGAAATTTATGCTAAATTTGTTAAGATAGAAAAGTAAAGGAATTTCTGAAACTTATTTTTCTGTTATCAAGTATTTCCTGTGCATTTCTTTCTGTATGTTTTATAAAAAATTGAAGGGTATAATTGTAGCTCAGAAGTTTCCATTTCAATACTGATAGGTGGTTTTGAAAATTAACTGATACTCTGATGCATTTTAAATTAAGACAAGACATTTCGGTCAGGACTCCTGTATAGATTTCTCAATAGTCAGAAGAGATATCATTTGTTGTATTTGATGCAATTGTAGAATCTGGTGGAAAGGTGTGTTTTGAACAGTTAAGAGGGAAGGCTGTAACTTTATTCAGCTGTTTCAGTGTGTATTTCCTTTAATTGAGGAGGCAGGGCTCTCTGTTTCTCCAAAACTTGAATTTATGTATGGTCTTTGTTTTGTAACTTTATAGGTCCGCCTAGGAACTCTGAGTTGTAACCTTAACTTTTAATCTATTCCCTTCTACCAAGCAGAACAAAAGATAAGTGAGACTGTAGCATTTGAGAAATGGAGGTGTGTTTCCATGGTTTGATCATTGTTTCCTGCCCAAATACCGCACTGGGTAACACAGCTATGTCCAGGTTTTTTCTAGTAGAGGAGCTAAAATGGATCTTGCCAATGGTAGCACAACAAATGTAACCTAAATTGTCTCAGAATAAATGGGACGTGAATTAATTCTAACAGTTTGCAGCTTTTCATATTAGCACAGTATTTTTTGATCAGAAAGTAATAGCTACTGTGACCTGCTTAGTTATGAGCAGCCACAGCAAAACCATATTCAAACAGTAGCGTCTTTTCTCTGCTGCATTTATGCATTTTTCTCAGGGTATCAGCACCATTGTACGTGATTTCTTTTACTACAGTTACTTAAACTGTTCTGGTTCTTTCACAGGATATATGAGGGCTATTAGCATAAAGAAGATTTTTGTATTTTAAAACAGCAGTTGAGAATGTGTGAAGTCAAATATACTGAATGAGAACCAGAATGTCCAAGAAGCTTGGCATTGTTTTGTTAAAGTCAATGGAAAGTTGTCAAGCCCTTGGATTTTAAGAGAAAAGAAAGAACATTGCAGTAGTCCTGAAGTCTTACTTCACAGTCAAAGGGTAGAACTGAAAAATTGCAGAGCTTTTGAACATTACAAAAAACGTTAAAACAAATAGCAGTGGGTTTATATGCATGGCAGCAAGAAAAGAAGCAAGGAGATTATTGAAAAGAAAAGATAACATAGAGCTCACTATGAATAAGCTAAATGTCTATGTTCCTTAACTCCTTTTCACTAAGAAATTAGTACAATTAATGTAAGGGCAACAAGCTATGGCTGATGGACTGTGAGCAGCAATGGTCATATATGAAGGGGGCAGGGGAAAATTTAATTTAACGCTCTTGAATGTAGAGAACTGTTTCAGTGTACTATGTTAATCTCTAGGACCATGAAGTTAGTTTAGTTTCCATGTAAGCCATGTTGGATGCCTGCATTTATACGTGAGGTGTTTCTGATACTTACTTATACTTAGAACCATAATTGGATGCGGGTGTGGTGGAATCACAGGTATTTTGTGTCAAAGGTATGCTTCATGATTGGTTTTTTTTTTTTTGGAGAGAGACCTTTTTGAGCTCTGTCATGATAGGTGGAGCTAACTGGTGATAAGCTCTTCCAAGCTGGAAAGAGAATCAATTGTTAACAAACTTCAAAGAACATTATAGAGAAAGTCTTGTATAGAGCCCTTGTGTGGGGGTACATTTTATAAGAACCACCCATGTTTATTTTATTTCTAGGAAAATCTTTGAATTTTTCTGCCTTATACCTGACTTCTTTTCAGGCCACCCAGGAAGGAGACTGTTTCAGCCAGGCGCTCAGAAATGCATGTTTATTCTGACAGATTTTTATTGGGAAAGCCGTTGCTTATATTATTCTGCTACAGGGTGCTCTTAATTTGGTCAGTGTATATGGGGAGATGATTCATTAGGATTTCCTTTCCTTTTAAATAAAACTGGAAGGATTTTCTGAAATACATATTAGAGGAGTAGTTAATAGGCTGTATTTTTATAGTTGCTTGGTTTGCCACACATTATAAACTGTGTTACATAGCTGATGTTTTGAGTGTTGTTTACCATTGTATATGTTTTCTTGGTAGCATTGCCATGTTCAGCAGACTTCTTATGAAAACGTTTGATTACACTCAACATGGAAGTTTAATTTGTGCATACATCCATGCATTTACTAGCATTAAAACTTCAGATTATTTTTTCTGAATATGGTATTAAATGCTTTCATATTTTTTTCTGTTGAAGAATCATTTTGAAAAAGCTGTTGTGTTCACCGTAATTGAGCTGCAGTGAATAGAAAAGTCACTCTTGTACTGCATTTATGTAATTTTGAAATATGGATAGTTTGAGTGTTCAGAAACATATTATATTGTAAGCATAAATACTGTAGAACTAAAATGCAGATTTGAGGATGATGCATGTATAAGTAGGTGTCTCACAGTGGGATTTTAAAATGGGCTACTGTTGACCTCCTTATACAAGTATAATACAGTCACTCAGCTGTTAAAAACCTGATCCACTATTTAAAAAATATACAAAAACAAATTGTCTATCTTTCTGCCTGATCTCTTTTCAAGTGCTAACACAATGGAAACAGTGGGTGATCTGTCAATGCATTTGGATTGTCAATGATGGTTTTGTATAAATATTGGGAGGATAAGAAATAAAATTCGCACAGCAAAATATGATTTCATCTGCCTTTTCTCTGCAGCTCCATGGCTCATGCTGCGGTGTGAAATTCTCATTTTACACACTTTGCAGGCGGAGCACATGAATTATGCATTGGGCAAGAGAAATCTCCTGCTTCAAGTCCTATATGCATTTACCAGGTTCTATCTCTATTACCAAGATGAATTGCAAATGGAAAAAATGTTTGATGGAATATAGCTTAACTTCTTTGTTTAGTATTCTGCTTTTCCCATAGTGGTTTGTGTTGGCAGGAAACCGTTTGGGTTATACCATAGACTTAGTTTTAAGAAAAAAGATGAAAAATTATGTTACAGAGAGATGCCAGACACGTCAGAGCCTTTTTATTGTCTTGATTTGGAATGCAAAGCTTTTTTCATTCAATAGAAATATCTGTTGGTAGTGTTTGTTGCAGTCATTGGCTATTTATTATTCCTAGAAAGCCAATCAATTTTTGTTTCTTGGAAAAACCAAATTAATGTTTGTAGTAGGCAAGACCCATGTAAATAGGTTTCCTCAGTGTTTTGTACAGAATTGCACACAATTAATATATACCCATATATATAAATATAGATACAAAAATATTTGTTTTTACACACACACACACAAGTAACTGAGTGTTTACTTAAGCTTGACACACTTGACTGAAGTAGAAAATAAGATGTGATCACATTTTAACAATAGCTTTATCTTGATATAGCTAGCTTCTGATTTTACGTTTCCCAGATGGTAGGGTTTTTTGGGGGGTGGAGGGTTGGTGGGTTTTTTTGCAGTAAACTGATGTACTTAGATATAGTATTCTGATAAAATATGCAATGGAAGTTTTTCTTACCATGCGTTAGCTTGATATAATGATTCTGTACTTGTGCCTTACCTTAGGATGATTTTATTTTATTTTGAAGTATAAAAATAAATTCTCTTGAATGATTTTTTTCCCCATTTTTAAAGATTAATTACATAATAGATTCAAAATACTACCAGTGCAGAAATGCATTTTTGTCTGAAAAAATTGCATATCAAGCTTTGTGATGCGTACTTAGTAACTACTTTAGAATGGCAAAATAAATAAGAGAAAAAACAAACTGAAGCATACTGTTGGTGTTATTTGTGACATAGACTGTCCTATCTTAATTGTCTTCAGTAAACAGATTAACAGTAAGAGGATTTCTTGGCTCTGACTCCTAATTTTTAAACATCTTGACCTAGCAATGCTGCCATTGGCAGAACTGAAGCATACTCAAACTTCTCACCCTTGTGCTATAGCCTTACATGTGCATGAGCCACTTTTTATAGACTTTAATTGACTGCATAATAAAAGGGAATAGAGAAATACCATCTCTACTGGAATAATTAACAAATATAGAACTGTAGCTAAAAACAACTTTTGAACCTTAATCATAGTTGAAGATAGAACTGTATCTTGTGGATAAATGGGGGCAGGGAGTGAAAGAGTTTAGAAATTAGAGGGACTTTTTGGGTTTTTTTTTTTCTTTAAATATATTTGCATTTTGTTTAACCATGTTCTCTTTTAGTATGTTCTGGTGTCTGAAGAGTTTGTAGTTTAGCAAAAAAAGTTGTGATACTTAATTTATAGTAAAAGTGCTGCAGATAACAGCTAAAGCCCTCATTCAGGTCTAAGTATTCACTAAATGGTGCTATAAAAAGGCTTGAAATTCATTGAAAGAATTGTCATGAAATTGTTTCTCTGACACTTCATAGACATGAGTAATTCAAGTAGAACTTGTAGCTTATGAAGTATACTATTTATCCTTATTTCACACATTTAAAAAAAAAAAAAAATAGCCAAAAGAAGCTTAATGACTTGCCAGTAATCACACTGGAAGAGAAAAGTGAAATCTGGTAATTGTGACCAGAATGGAACTCAAGAGCGTGGGTTCTGCAGCAGAGTCCCACACTAATTCTGAACAAGGCATATAAGGAATGGAATAACAATAGCACCATCTAAAAAATATTTTGTAATGTTTCCTTTGTCTGGAGGAGTTTGTGTTTTAGATAAGTCAGCAATAGTAGAACACTCAAATACCATAGTGATAGAGACCATTGAAGTACGTTGATTTAAAAATAATTTTAAAAAATAGTGGCTTACATTCTTCTCTGTCCACAAGATTCTTCTCCTCCTAGAATAGCTAAAGCACATCTGTAATGATTACATAAGTGACTACTGTCTGAGCCGTGAGTTTATTGGAAGAAAATCATGAGCAATGTCATTTTGGCTCAGGTCAAGCCTGATAGTCCCTAACATCAACAGCTTCAAATAGCAAGAACATGAGCTAGTTTCTTCCATGTTCTTTGGAGGGAACCATGGAATTTTGCTGAAATTTGGAAAAAAATGGACTCGACTTTGTTATTAGTTTGCAACTGACTATGAGGTTGAGAGACTAGAAGAAAGGGAATGCATCTTTAGAAAAGGGGTCATTTTATTCTACGGTGATAGTCAAAGAAAATTATTCTAGCTGCTGAGAGGACTTCAAACTCCTGTAGGAATTTGTATCCTGAGTACCTGAAGAGCCTGTCACAGCTTGCAAGAAGTGCTTAAGAAATGGAGGCCTGGATGGGCATACAGAATTTTACTGATTTATTTAGACCTGTTCATTTATAAGAAAAGGTAAAAGGATAATATACATATATGCATTTGTCTGTGTCGTGCTTTTGAAGAGGAAGTTGGTAAACCTGAAGGTTCACAGAAGTATGACTCCTGGAAAGACTATGTTTAAATTACTTGCAATACTTTGGTTAGTGAGCAATATCTTAAGGTCTAAAGGCAGTTGACAAATTCTCTGAAGGAATGACAAAACTTTCTGTCTGATGAGTAAGCCAGAGAAAGCAAAGGCAGAAGGAGTTCTTCAGCTGATCCAGACAAAGGATTCTTAAGAGTGGATAGGAACAGCATCACAAAAAAGTGTCTCGTGCATCCAGTGGTAGTGTGTCCAGGTTCTGGCTACATCCAAAAATCACTACTTTTAACTAAACCACCCTATTGGGAGTCCATATGAAGCTGTGACACAGTAAATTCTCTCCTGAATCATCACTGTCTAGATGTGTTCTGTAGGTATGACCAACACTCACTCTTATTAGATTGTTTAAAACATTTTGTTTAGCTGTATTGAAACAAATTTTGTTGAAATATTCTCTTTGCCAAGTCACTGAGATTACTCTGTTACTGCTCTACACTTTACTTAAAGTACTGACAATCCTTATTAGTAGAACTCATCTTAAGACTTAAAATTTAAACTTTTTTGTAACAAAAATCAACTTTTTGTTATTTGTCCAGCAATTAAGTAGAATCCCAGTAGATGATGGGACAGGATTCCATACTCCTAGATAAGTGCAAATAAGGCTACTTTCTTATTGAATGGATTTTGTCCTGTTTTTCATATGGAAGCAGAAATGTTAGCAAGCAAGTCTTTTGTCTTAAAAAAAAATGCTTCTATCTGTATTTTGATGGTCTCAACAGAAGTGTCTGATCTGTCACCAAAAGTTTTCTTTAAGGAGCAACTATTAATATTAAATAAAAACATAGGCTTCAGAGGAGTAAATGTAACTCAAATGTGGAATTTATGTTCAGCTTACCTGTACAAAGAAATCTTTCTCACTACGTGAATTCTCTGAGTGTCAAGGCCTGAAAATGATACATTTTTCTTTTACAGCAGAGAAAACACACTTCACTTCATAGAAGTATTAAAGACTTTTCTTTTGCTAAGATGGTAAAAGATTAAATATTCATGTGTTTTGACAGAAAGAAGAAAAACCAGTACAAGAGAGAAAAGCTCCAAATAAACAAGGCGTGTTTCTCTTAGATTTAGATGATTGTAAGTATTTTGACTGAAGCCTTATTTTCCCTGTGGCATACATTCAATTCAGTTAATTCAGTGAGTTTTAAATGTCTGAAACATTGATTCTGTTCATTTATTGTATTAGATTCCTGACCAAAAAAAAAGAAATTGCTTAAGCTATCAACTTACTTTTAAACATAATTATTACAATATGTGATTTTGTTGCTTTTAGAACTAAGAAATAGTTTTAAAATTTAGAATGTATTGGTATGTAAAACATACATTTTGAGAATTTTTGTATGTCTGAACTTGTTTTCTGTTAAAGTGAGCTTATTTTCTCAGGTACCAGTGCATGCTACGTGTACGACATCTGTGCAACCTATGAACCAATTGTGGTACTATCATAAGACAATAAAAATCACAGTTTTAAAGAACAGATTTAAATGTAATCTTGGAAGGGTAGAGTAGAGCTGGCACTGGTTTTTCACTGTGCTTTGTAGTGCCATTCTTCAAGTTTCCTTCTATAGGTGCAACACATTTAGAATTGCATTAGTATGTACTTTGCATATAACTTGTAAATGAGGATGTGCTGCATAGTATGGATCAGACTGAAGGACAAAATGGGAAAGGAGGACAAAATATTTTTAGTGTAAATAACGTGGCATATACATGTATCAGTTTTCTATTTTCACTGTTTATTTTGAGTATTGGGGCTATATGAAAAAATAATCTGCTATTAAGAAATACATATACATGGATAAAATAATTAGATCAAGATGTAAAACCTTTTTACACTTAATGAAAATAGCTCATTGTCCTTCCTAATATTTTAATTTTTTTTTATTTAAATATAAATTGCCTTTTTACTTCTAGTCTGTCCTGTGACAACTCCTGTGGCAGTTTCTACAGCAGCTGTTTTGTCCCCAAGTTTAAAAGCAGACCTAGAGGGATTAAGTCTGTTGAGTTCACCAGTCATTGATGTAAGTAGCTTTTAAAAAGTGGGTGTGGAACTGTGTGTCTTTAACATTTCACATGTTTTTGAAGCAATCATTGAAATTATTTTTCTTAAGTACTTTCACCTATAAAGATCTTGTATGAAATTCTGGTTTACATGCAAGTCTGGCAGCTTTTTTTGATCTGTAATAATTACATTCTGAAATGTGGAGAAAAGTATGAATATTGCATGTCTGAGAAGGATGCCTTCAAGGATTTTTAACCTTCTCTTTCAATCTGTCTTTTTCTCTGCCTCAGGGAAACTTTAATTCACAAATTAAGTATCCAAATTATACAAATCTTTCAAATCATCTAGTTGCTACACTAACAAAAAAAAAACCTACAAGAAAATCACATACCTTCTAATCCTCAGCCTGTTTGTTTACCATACATGCCTCCAACTACAACATTTTGCTACTTGGAAGTAATTTTTCATGGGTATAAGAAGCATTGCCCCTGGGTGCAAATAAAAAGGGTATAGATTTACAATCAGTGGTGTATCAGTATGTGTCATGATTCATTCTGTTAGTGCTTTCTGCTTTGTAGCACTTTCCATTAGGGAATCTCAAAACTATAGGTATAATTAAGGTTAGCAAAGTCATGGAGGTAGAGGGCATTCCTTTGTTGGGGTAGGCATAGTAGTTTGTGTTCTACTTTTTTCGTTGGTTTTTTTTAGTCATTTTGTGTGTCCAATTTAAATTTGCAGTTTAATAAGGAATTGCAGCAGTACAACATAGGATACTTATCCTTGTGAAAGTAAATGGGCATGACCAGAAAAAATACAAGAGGCCTGGGCAGTTTTTAGCCTAGCCTTGTTTCTAATAAGGCTGGTATATAGAACTTGCAGTGCAACTTTAATAATTGCTGGTAAAGTACTTTGTGCTGAATTTGGGAGCAACAGACTTGCAAAATCAAATACTTCTTACATAAAGAAGGTACATGAATGATTTGTCTCAAGGAATAAAAGATCTTAGCTGATGATTGAGTTTCATGCTTACAGGCTTTAAAATTTGGTGTTGAAAACGTAAAATTTCAGATAGTGTGTTGAATATTAGCCTTATCTAAGAAAACTGTGATGAGATTTAAATTTCAAGCAGAGCAGTAATCATCTGTGGACATGCAGTCATTTTACCTGATGCGTGGTCTTTCATGTGCCACAGTCTGAAAATGCCAGAAATTATCTTCCGTGTTATTTTGCCCTGTGGTATGCAGCACTAGGTGGCAAGCCTGAGTTTAACTACAACCATGTTGTTATTGCTATGATTACAATCCCACAATTGCTTCTTTGTCATCCTTTATGGCTTTGACAGCTCAAAACACAGGCAATCATCTGTTTTCCTGGCTCTGAATTAGCTTAAGAATGACTCTGGTGTCTTTGCTTTACTTCAGAATTATCATCTTTGAGGGCAAGTTAAAATTAGTAATCAGTAATGACGGATTTGCCAATGTCTTTAGTCCTTTCATCATCTACAGTACATGAACACATGTTCCTCTCCCACATTCGTGCTTGCTTTCCTCATGATTGCCACTATTCATTTGCTAAATTGCTTCTCCCCATTCTTGAGAAGGTAGCTGCAATGAAATAGAGGTGTTAGAGCTAGAAGGTGTAGGCTAAACAGCAGAAGTTATGCATGAAAGGGTTGATTCTGCAAAATGCCTCTTTCTTGGTACTGCTGAGTTCCTGGTAAAACATAACCAGCAAAGAAGCTGGAACATTTCCTCATACTCCCAGCTCTGGAAACAACCCAAATCACATAAGAGGTAATTGTTGCTGCCTGGATAGTGATTACATGTTTTGGGCTGCATTCTGTTTTCAGGTCTAAGCTCAGTTCTCATTGCCATTTGTAATAATTGCAGATGTACAGGAGGTCGTCTGCTCAGAGTTCTATGTACCAGGAAGCAGCAAAAATTAAATGCGAAGGTTAAAGACTGTTCTTTCAGACGGTATCCATATATTGTAAAAAGTCTTGTGTGCAAGTAGTTAAATAACTATTGTCACATGTTGTTCAGCACCATCAAGTATTTTTCTAAAGATGAAAATATAAAAACAGGTTTTAAGACTGTGGGAATGTCCCGCTTAAAATAGTATCTTGAATTTAATCTTTGATGGCTAATTCTAAAGTTGTCATACTTCAGAAAACTTTTTCTTCCTTCAATGGGAGAGAAAATGAATTTAACTGTAGGGCACATGCCAAACTAACACTGAGAAATTAATTTATTACTAGGCAATGGAGAGCATGGAGTAAAAATAGATAAGTACAGTATATGACCCTAATATCAAAGAAATGTAGCAGCCACTTATCTTGGAATATGTCAGGCAGTCTATTATTCAAATCATTCAGCACTGTAATTGGATACAGCTTTTAGAAAACTTATAACTCCAAATTCATAGCTGCTGAACATTATAGAAAGCATAAATACAAGAATGGTTTTACAGTAATGGTATGGGTCTCTTTAAACTTACAAAACCAAAATATCCTTGAATAGAAACTACAGTGCACAACCTGATGCTTTGTCCTGTGGCTCATTTATTTTTATGATTCGTGTTTACATATAGCACATTTCTCCCCATATAAACGCACACATGCATACTATAGTTTGTTCCAGGAAAAACAAAATTTTCTGGTAATTTATGGATAACTTTCTTACACATGGAAGCAAAATATAGTAAATCCTTGTCTATGCTTTTGCCCTGGTACATGTAGTCCATCTTCAGGTGGCTCAACTGAACCAGGTAACTGAGATTGCCAGAGGCTACTATGGGGCTTTTCAGAGTATGCACGCAAGAGAAGTCAGACCTAAGTGCTTGGGGAAACTCTGCATTTGGAGTCAACTGAGCTTTAGATGGATACATTTACAGGTTTGAAAAATACTTGAAGATGTGATACCAATGAAAAACAGGAGATGAGAGACAGCTGCAAGCTGTCAGTGGAAAACAGTTATCTGAAAACACCGGAAATGGGTGTTGTCCCCTAAAGGGAGGTTTAAAGTGAGAAAATAGGGGAATTGAAAGCAAAATTCATGAAGGACATAAGGACACAGAGGGTTATAACCTGCTGCAGGAAATAATATTTTAAGCAGGAA
>NW_010546876.1:63526-86615 GCF_000687285.1 Phaethon lepturus
TGGTGAGAGGAGGAAGCGGAGAGCTATGGCGTCAGAGAAAAGCTGAAGAGGGGAGTGATCATCTGTTCCTACCCATCACACAGCTGATGGGGAAAAAAATCTAGACCACCTTTTCTTTTCTTATTAGGATTTTAGATGGTAAAAATGTACAAGCAGCTGCTCTCCTAAATGTGTGGAACCCTGAGTATGTTGCATGTGATCATTAACCGGTAAAAATGACACATACTTTTAAAAATAAAATTAGTGAGAAAGAAATACTGCATTGGTAGCAAGATATTTGTTATCATTCAGAACAGTGTTAGTGCAAGGCAGAACTGACAGCTGGATATGAGCTCTGATGATAACAGCAGTTGGATGGGACAAAAAGTGTGTGGAAGTACAGACTGAGTTGAGTAGGATTTGAGGGGAGAAGATTATTTCCCCTGCCCCAAATAGAGGATAATTTGGGGAAAAAGTCAAGGGTGGATAAGAGAAGTTCATGATGAAAGCATGTAGCAAGAGGGGAAAACTCTTCTTGTAGTAGGGAGGTTCTTTTAAAAATATTTGATGCAACAGTTTAGTGTTGCCATTAATTATTGTGCATATAGAATTATGGTATAATTGTAGAAGTGGTACAGCTTTACTTACCAAGGTTTTATTTGGCATGTTCAGTGTATTCTCTTGGTAGTAGTTATTAATAATGATTTGTTTTTATTGTTTCCTGCTACTCGGAGTTCCACAGAAACTCTTTAGGAAAGGAGGAGTAAATCATCTTGTTTTCTGTCTCATGTCTTCTACAGAACTTTTGACTGAGATCCACTTTGAGAACTTCTTTAGAGTGGTGATGCATAGAGCAGAAATAATAGCTTTTGATAAAAGTCAAGGTCGAGCTGCAGACCTGTCAAACCAAGTGATAAATACATTTAATTTCAAATTGAGCACACTTACAGAATTTCTTGAGAAATAGTAAATATGAACTCCCTCAATATTCAACTAGAGCCTCAATGTTCAACTAGAGATTTTTTCAGAATAGAACACCTTAAACAGTATTTTAATTTTTAAGTTGTTGAGGTAATCTTTTACAGGGGAAGACTTTCATATAATTTAGGTTGCTTTGTCCACTTAGGCTGTTTCTAACTCCACTATAGCAAGTGTTAAGACTGACTTCTGAAGTATATTCTTTACCTGTGTGAAGGATCTCTTCTTAGAAGTACCAGGAACATAAGGATTGCAATATGGATTATATCACGGCTCTAGTCTGGTATGTAGCTTCCAGGAAAAGTTAGGATGAGGTGCTTAGGAATTCGCAAAAATCCTACAGTAGATAAATGAATAGTAGTTCTTCCAAAAAGTTATTGGCATGCACTCAACTTCATGAGTTTTATTTTTTCACAGCTTTGTCAGTAGTAATTATTCTATAACTAATACATTTATCATTCATATAAGCTGTGGTCTGAATTCTTACCTCAGGAATGGCCTGAGGTATCAGAAGAAACATTAACTTGTTAATGTCATGAAAGAGATGTAGTGCAATCACTCGTGATAGCAGCAGACCATCTGCAATGGTTTGACTACATTCTTGGTACTCTTCTGCCCTACGTTCTCAGATTTTTACCAATTATTTTAAGTAATTAGTTTTATATTTCTGTAAATATATCCAGTCCCATTTAGGATGCTTCTAATATTTTTAACTCAGACAAAAGATGTTTCTTTTAAATTGGTTTTCAATGTTTAGACACATCTTCTCTTCTATCTGATGTTTTTGTGGTTTTGTGTTAGGGTGACACAGGCTTATTGTATTTGTGTAGTTTAACAGTTGCTTTCTTGTTTTTTAGCTTCCTATGAGAAATGTCAAATCCTTTTGGTGTCTCATCACAGGGGAGCTTTTTCCTATGCATTAAATGTTTTCATTACACTTCTTCTGAACCCCACTTTTTTATATAAATATTGAAATCAGGAAGGTTTGTTGGGCAGAGCTGAAGAGGGAAGCGTGCCACAAGGTAGTCTACATGTATCCTATATGTGTGTGCTTATAACTTGTTTGCATTGTTGGTCACACCTGCACATTGAGCAGAGACATTTTTGGAGTTCCGTGTACTTTTCTGCAGCTTCGTTTTTTAAGATGGTGCTTTTTCCACTCTGGAACAGGTTAAAGTATGTGCATTGTTTCCATTTTCCCGCTACTCTCTGCTCTACAAGATTTGTAACTAGCATAAGGCTTAATTGAAAACACTTTTTACAAATGCCATATGTTAATAGGATGCCTGGGAAAGTTTGTACCTATGAAGCAAGTGGAAAGGCGTAATCTTAAATTTAAAAGTTAAAAAGGAACTTTCTCCTAGTGCCGCCCAAAATTCAGCTATGCACCTGATTAGGTGTGACTGGTGCTGGTGGGAAGGCAGCGTGGTCCAGTGGATACGGAACTGGGTGTTACATATGGAAAATTAGTTCTATTTTTGGCTTACTACTTGCTATGTGATCTGGAGGGAGTAACTTAATCTTTTAGTTTTCCATCTGAAAAATGAAGATAATGATGCTTACTCACCTTGGTAGAGCTCTTGGAGATCTACAAATGAATGTAGCTGCTCATCTGCTGATATTAACCATTGCCAAGACAGAAGAAGGAATGAAACAAAGACTTCCTGCATACTTAATTTTATTTTTCTGTGTTTTTATAAAATTGCTGTATAAGAGGGTGTTCTTAAATTGGCAACATAGTATATATGTTGCATCAAATATTTAAAAGTTACAATGTCCTTTCAGAAATTCCTTCCACATACTTTTAGAAATGATAGCCTGGGGAAAAAAAAAACAAAACCCTGCTATGACACTATTTTTGAAGTGTCATTTCACCTTTATTCTTTAATTAGAAATCCTTTTATCAATATTTTTGATGTATATTAGTGTTGAAGCTCTAAAAATACTCAACTTATGTTCATTAAATACATTAATACTTAACAAGCTCTACACTTAAGAATTAAGAACCTTCAACTTCTTTTCTTTTAAATAAATTAGAGAATTTAATTTGAAAGTTAGAATGTGATCTTTCTTCTGAGTCAGAAACAAGTTTCTGATACAAGACACTGGCCCAAATAATAGTATGCCCATATCTGTTATATGCCAAATATAATATTATATTATGTTATTACTATGTATAATCTCATTGATTTAGTTGATTACTGTGTGTTTTAGTACTACCTATTCTCCAGATTGGGTCTTTTATTTATGCCTTTATATATAATGTATGCATTATATAAATTATGTACTATGTATAATTATATAAATATAATGTATAATGTTTAGCAACTTGTACATTAATCAAATTATATTCTAAATAACCAGGTCTTTGATTAACAGTAATGCTCCTGATTCAATGCTATTTTACCATTTTGTTATCTTGGAGTGAAAATTATTAAACCGGTATTCAAATATTGTATTTAAACACAAAAGTGCTAAAATTGCAAAGTAAAGTACAATTACAATGTTAAATCCTACTTATAAAATAGAAATCACATTGAGGGGGAGTTTATTGCAAAAAAGAAAATCCTTTAGATAAGTTACTGTGAGGAGACCCTTGATCTTTTTTTACCCTCTGTTAAATGTTGGTACTCTCATAAAATTAATCCAACTTTTTTGAGAATTAAATGCTTAGATCTATGAGAGAATTTAAAGTAATGATTCTTTTTCTTTCCAACATGAAAAATACATATATTATGGTCCTTAAAATAGGACTGCTGTCAACAGAGTTGGTGCTAGGTGTTTAAAAACAAACATATGTAATGCATGACAATGATTCCATAAGTTATTCTTTAAATAATGTGTGTAAAACAGAGTGTGTCTGTCTGTGTGTTACGCTGCATAACACAGACAGAAGAGAGAGGTAACTTAAGCTGTATTTTTGTTTTATTTTGTCAATAAAACCTAGGTCTTAAAAATTTCAACCACATCTTTCTAAGGTAACATTTACCTTCTCACATCTTTAGCATCTATCAGACATGACATGGGACATATTCATTGACCCTAAAAATTTTCATCAGTCTCATGCACTGGAAGGGGGCAGCCCCAGCCAGACAAGAGGCTCATTTCAATTTTAACGGCTGTAATTAAAGGTTAATTCACTGAGTCAGGATTAACGAGGAAAGTACAAATGATAGGCAAGCAACTGCCTTTATAATACAGGATTAGAACAATGCAATTACAATACGAATTAGAAAAAATCAACTTCCTGAAAAGGTTCTGTAATGAATGAACTGCATTTCTCTGTTCTTAATTGTGGTACTTAAACATGAAGACTGTGTGCAGCACTTTTTTTTTCCTTTTTTGTTGTAATAACACTTGATCAACAGTGTGTCTAATAAGATAGTATGTCAACTACAATGACAGCAACTGTTATGTTGATAAATTTAATACTGTGCTGGACTGAAAACCTTCAGGCTTACTTTTATATTATAGCTATATATGCTAGCCACATAGATGACTGCTTAGAACTTTGTCATTTAAGATTTATTTCTGTTACTCTTTTGCAGTTGCTTATTTTAGCCAGTTTCTATAAACAACCTTAAAATTATATTTAATTTTTAGAAAACACTCACTTAAGTTTCCCTTTACATTATCCCCACTCATTTTATGTGATATTCTTAACATATGAAAATAATATTAGTTTATAAATCAATACATACATACAGATGTACTCTGACTTTAACATCCTATTGTAACTATGTGTGTTGCAGTTGCATCAGTTGGTATAATTTAAAAATTGGTATAATTCATGCTTTCGCTCACTCCCATCTTGTGCAGTGCCAAATATATGGGTAGTACATGTGTAAATGTAGAAATACATTGCAAAGTTCTGATCATCTCGTCTTAGGAGTTTGCTTTAAAATTTCTGACTTGTAAGTAAACATATCAAAGAGAAACAGCTTCAAGGGGCCTTGAATTACCTCTCTGTGCACGTAAGTCACCTGGAATTTCCCAGATACTCCTGTTCTCAATTGCTAGTTTTAAAGTTCGTTCAATTCTCTATTCCCCTTTAACTTCAAAGATCCAACTTCTGTAATAGTCTGTTTAAAAATTTCTATATTTATTACTTATCTAAAACTTTGGAAGTATATGCAAACATGTGCTTGAATTTTCAAAAGGTAGTATTTCACAAAAGCAATTAGGAGACTACTCTGAAAACTGAGGCTCCATGAAAGAACTATGCATTTTTATCAGTCGCTTTAGAGTTCTGCTGAAATACCATCTGGATGCTGGAGTACGGCTGAGGATTGGTACTTTCAAACTAAAAATCCAGCAATATTTTCTTGGAAATTAATAGTTATATGGATATATTTGAAAGTTATGCAGTTTATGTTATACAAAACTATGAGCATAGTACTTTTTTATAATAAATGGTAATATTAATATGCGTTTCCTCTATAAAACTTATTTATGTGTTTTATTTAATGGCAGTTGAAGAATGTTTTAAATCTATACTGCAGGTAAAAAGTATATAATATAACACTGGTATTTAGATTATTCTGGGTATTGTTTGGCTAAAAAGCTGGGCCAGCATGCATTTCTAACAATATTTTGACGTTAAAAGCTCCAAGAAAGCTCTTTTTGGTGAGGGCAGTTGATAACTTTTCATTCATAATTAGCTCATAGAGAACCGAGAGACATTTCAGGGAAATTGAACTGTCAGTGGGTAGAAACAAGCATTTGACCTCATCACATTGAGTGGGGCCCATCATAATTTGTTCATTTGGTGCCCATCAGCCCAGCCTCATCTCTCATACGGCACCTCGCTGACCTTCCCTCTCCAATTCCACTCAGTTCAGCTTTAATTATGACTCTGCAGACCCGAAGAAATATTGCAGCTTGCTCTCAAAAACCCTGAACTGCCACTCACCAAAAGATTGGTTTTTAACAGGTAATAAATGCCCAAAGGAAATGGTGCTGTGTCCCACACAGAGTAAAGCAGCTTTTTTTTATTATTATTATTTTTGAGATTTTCCTGACTGAATTGTCTCTTTCCCAGTGAAAATTTTACTTCATACAGAGAGTAGTAGACCAGCTCCAGTACCATAGGAATGGTATGGGGTTGGCATTTTTAATCATCTTTTTAAGCCTGAAAGAAAGTTTTACTTGATCTGCTAACCCAGAATTCTATTATAGTAGCTAGATATTATTTAGAAACTGAAAATAATGACAAAAAAAAGTGTTTTTTTAAATTATTGTTGCTGAAAAGATCTGAAACTTAGTCTGAAATATGGAAACTGCTTTTCTTCTGTGATAAGGAAAATAACTGAGATTCTGTTATCACCGTTGGAAAATTTTACTGAAATGATGATGGTAATGTGAATGATTTAACTGTGTCGCCTGCAGAGAAGCTGTGGTTTGCCAGCTTACTGGCAAGTAGTATTTAATAGTTTTGCCAAGTAAACTGTTAGAAAGCACAAGATACATGGGAAGAAAATACAAATTGCTGCTAATTTTAAATGTCTACTTCTATCTTAAAAAAATGTTCCCATGCATTTCTGAGCAAATAAAAATATTCAAAACTACAGTACTAGAGAGTGTATCCTTGTGGTGAATGTTAAACTGTCAGCAGGATTTTCAGGTCATTTGACAAAAAGGATACAGGTGCAGTAGCTAGCAGTGAAGGTGACTGCTAGTTTCATCAATCACTTTGCCTTTCTTTAAGTTGATACATAATGGACCCCTTCAATCAGCTTCCTTGTTCTTTGTCACTTGTTTAGGAAGAAGAAAAAAGAGGGTGGAAGGGCTGGGCTTTAAAGTCAAGGTTATAAAATGAATTGTTACTTATTTACACAGGGTAAGGAGGATAAGTCAGTGTGAGAAGGGGCTCTTCATAAAATGTCGAGTTTGTCAATGGGTGATAATATGCAGTTTGAAGCTTTGTGCAGACCTTGAACAGTGACAGTGGTTGTCAAAGCAGTGATTCTGAACAAGAATTTAAAATTAAGACATTGTTTAGTGACTCAGACACGACATGTGCCAGAAAATGTGCTAATCAGTGTTCACTTTATTTTCAGAGTCACAGTAAATGATGATCGTATGACAAAGTATGTTTAACTGCAAAAGCAGAATTATAATAGCAATAGAATATGAATTTATACAGCACCTAGAAGGCTGTTGATACCATTTTCTTGCATAACATGCATGAACTGTACCTAACAATCAGTTAAACTTCATAACAACTGTAAACCTAATACATTACTTTTTTTGGTTGCAGCAAGAATTACATTTTTTTTTAAACCTATCTATGCAATAGCCATTTAACAAGTTACAATATTTCATATTCATTTGCCCAGTATTACATATACAACCGAAAAATTAGAAAACTGAGTTTCGTAATGTTAAGACTTTTGCATTTGTCATCTGCCGCACAGCATTGTGAGACTGTGATGAGTATTCGGAGGACTATACATCAGAGTAGGAAGAAAAATTTGGTACTCTTAGCTAGAAATGAATAAAAATACAACTTTTCATATTCTCTGCATACAAAGATTCATGCTATTGTAGCATACAATTTTTTAGAAGCCTCCTTCCTTCAGATACATCTACAGATGTTTTTTGTGTGACTGATTACTGTCGGGTTTTTCTATTTTTGTACTGAGGAATGACACCTAAAAATCATAGAGGACCTTTATAATTTTAAATTATGTCATGCCATATCTTTATCAGAATGTTTATTGGCATGTTCTGCTAATCCCAAATGAAGAAGCACATTTTTTTATTTCTTCACTCAGAATTTATAGAGAATCTGCTGAATTGAAGCTCCGCTTCGCTCTGAGTGGGACAGCTTCTGAATTTCAGTAAGCAGGGATGGTGAGGTTTCAAAGCTCTTCTAAGTATATGAATCACTGCTTGTGAATACAGCTAATTATTTCACGTATAAGGATGTTATAATGGACATAAGTTGCAAAAGCAACTTTTCTTGATTGATCTGTGCTTAACTGAAGCTTGGATTGCACAAGAACTTCAGAGCAATATAAAAGGAAGCCTAAGAATTCACTGGAAGATTCTTTGCTGATCTGGATCAGAGTTTTCGCTATAGCTTACATATATACAGTTCCACATATATCTAACCATCCTGAGAGTCTGTAAGCCTTGAAATTAAATACTTGTCAAATACAGATGAAAATAGGAATAAATGCTTTATAACTAACTAATCAATGTCTTGATTGCTGAAACTTTGTTAGTGATAGTTTTTTAGCTTAGCATGTTTGAAAAAGTAAATAACCAAGCCTTGGTTGATGCATCTAAGACTCCATCTTGTCGCTTTTACTTGATGTGAGTAACTTGAAGCAATTTGACTTGAAGAGTCATCATCACATGGAATGAAACACTTGATATTCAAATTATAATACTGAGATTTTATCCCAAAATATTAAGAATAACTTGAAACTTGTTTGGGAAACTATTTTGTCATTGAAAATAAAAGCTATGTATGGGACTATCTCAACTTGTTGAGAGGTGTTACTGCTGATAGGACATACCATTCCTGTCACGGACCAGCAGTATGTTGCCACATGACTTGGGGGCTAGCAGTAAAAAGTAAGTGAAAAGAAAGAACATTATAGTTGTTAAAGTAAGGTGACTTGGAATCTTTTAAATTATGTCAATATAGATGTATTTTAATGTGCTCTAAAAGTTCTTGCTAACAGTTGCAGGAAGGTGGGATACCCTCCATTGCCCCCCTCCAAACCCGTGTTAAGGTTGCTTTTGAAGAAGTTGGTAAGTGATGTGCCACTGTTTTCTCACACCAGCATAATTTAGAAATGTTTTCTGTCCTCCTATGCCATGGACTCTAGAGGATATTGGAGAGACAGGTGACACTTTAAAAGCCGGTTGGATGATGCTGTGATTAAATATGGTATCATCAGAGATACAGGTTTTAAAAAGCTCACTTCAGTGGCAGACTTTCACCTTATTTTTTTCATACTTTTATTCCAATGACTTGGTGAACAGTGCCTTGACATACTAAGACTTAAAAAAAGCAGTTCTAGAATCTTCCTGAATTAGTTTTGGTTGCTGGAACATTTTTATGAAAAATGTACAAAAATCATTCTACCATTTCCACTGAAGGAGCTCTGTAACACCAGCAGCATTAGAACATATGCTTACTCCAGAAATCATGAGTTTCAACTATTATTACATGCTTTTGCATATTAAAAGTTGCTTTAAAATGGAATAAGTTTTAATAAATGGCCATTGTCACAGTCTTCCTGCTGCTGCATTTGTGCTCAGTTGACTAACAATCTTTGGAGGATTTAGACAACAGTAGCAGAAATACTCTATATTGGTTAGTGCTAAGGTATTTCAAAAGTAGATGAGAAAAAACTATCTACCTCATTTGCCTTCAGTCATCAACTGAGAGCCATAGGATCTCTGTCTGTACAGTAGAGCCCTTATGGGAGATATCCATAAGTTGAGGGGTTTTATTTGCATACGCTGTGCAAGTTGTTGCTTACATTACTCTGAGGTGTGTGTGGATAGGTTTGAGTGACATTTCTTCTTAACAGGTGTGAAAAGTAGTGTCTGCATGGAGGCTGAAGTTATTTGATGCCATGAGTTTTGTTTCTGAGTCCAAAACAAAGAAGGGTGCTTTTGAATTTAAAAAAGAAACTGAAGGTAACTGTTATAAATAAATGTCCTAGTCTCTTAATAGACAACGAACTGTATCAGATTATTTTTTTCTTTCTTTTTAAGGCCAAAAAGTGAAGCTTAAGGAAAACAAAACATGAACAAGCTGCATTTTAGCAATGCTCTCAGCTAGGTCAACTGTAATTTTCACAAACTAAGGCTATGGATTTTTTTAGGTTAAAACATTATGTGTATAGTGAAATAAAACTTGGGAAAAATTGGCACATCAATATCATATATAATTTCAGTACATGCGGAGTTTCTACATCCACATTGAGGAAGTGCTACTATAGTATAAATGTGCAGCAGGTTCAGTGCTGATTTCGGATTTTTGTCCTTGCAGGTGGGTCACTGTGCATTGAGATCACCCTGATAAAAGTCAAAATAACATGTTGCATTCTTCAACAAAAATTTAGTGACTAAGCCTGAATTATAGTAGTATTAGGCCAACAAAGATGTAACTTACATTTTAGCATTCATAAATATCTGTGCTAGATTTCAAATGTAGCATATTGTAGGCTGAGTTCACTTTGGCCTGTAGGTAATAGTGTATAGTAAGTGTTTTAACTTACTTTATACACTTATGCTGACACAAGAGGTCCTTTTCTGGTGGAAAGTTTGAACTAGGTGCTGTTGTTGGAAGAAACCAATATGCAGGAGATGTTACAATATAACGCTAACTGTAAAATTATACATTATAGCCAGTAGGGTTCAGTATGTTTTCACTTTAGAGGTCTCTAGAGTACTGGCTGTTTGCCAAAATCAAAATAATGTACTAGAAACCATTTGTAGGAATTTCTTTGAAGTCATTTAGACTCAATGCCAAAATCTATATTAATCCCTCTCGGCAGCATCCACTATTTCAAATTCACAATTAGGATACAAGGTAAGGCTGCCACCTTATTCCATTTTTTTGACTCTTAAACTACTTCAGGTAGTCCTCAGACTTTCCAGTTAGGTGGTCAGTGGAAGGGTCAAATACTAAACTGACACAAATCACTTGTTTGCATATTGGGAGAATGCCTTTTCCTTGAAACACCTAATGACTATTGCAAAGGAGTTTAAAATACCATGTTGTTTGGTGAAAGTCACACACATGCATCAGCCACCATCAGCTTTTCACTTCATAGAATTGTACATAGGACAAAATAATAGTAAATCTTGAGGTTTCCCAGATACAAATTTCACCGTATGATTTGTCACTGGTATTTCAGAAGTTGAAACCTGGACTGGGATACAGTTTAAGTGCTTGAGTGTAGGAATTTTCTGCAAATGCATTTAAAAGAAAATTCTCCCTTAGTATCTGTTTAAGTCCTTTTCATAGTCCAGTAGTGTTGCCAGGTACCCTGTGGGGAAGAGTGTGCACTTCTGAATTTATGCTGAGGTTTGTGGCCCATAATTATGACACTGAGTTCAGCCCTTTCTTTCATGTTTGTGTCATAACCCTGACTTCATCATGAGACTATTCCCATTTTGTTGTTACTGAAATTCTTTCTCACGTGGCTTTTTAAAAGATTTCACTAATATTTTCATTGGATTATTAATATGATTCATTATGCTCCACAGAATGAAAAACTCAAAGCTGCCAAATCTCAAGCAAAACCATGTGTTTACTGTAATATAAAGCCTTAAGTTCTCTTATACATGCAGTTTGTTTCACTGGCCCCCTGTTACACACAATATACAAAAGAAGTACATACAGTTTTAAAGTGCTTGATTAATCTGGTATGGGATTAATAGAGTTTTCTGCTGTTCATGAACTCCAGGTTAAGGCCTAATTCTAGTTGCTTTATATTGTGTAGTCATTTTTATGCTCTAAGAGCAATACTTTTTATTGATACAGAGTTACTGGAAATCTGTCTAGTGGGTTATATTTTAAGACAACCATTGAAAAATCTAAGGGACTTAAAAATATTAGAAAAGGGATAATTTAATATCACAGAAGATTTTGATCATCTCTAGATTCACAGAGAGTACCTTAACACACTACTGTCTGAAAGGATGATTTTATATCTGAGACCATACTAATATTAGAGTAAAAAAAAGGCAGAGAAAAGGATTAATTTTGGCAGCCTTACAGAGGCAGACTAAACTAAAGTTCTCTTTTGTTTGAGATTGATCTCCATGTGATTTAAAAATCAGTGGGAGTTATTTGTGGTTTTTTAATTTTTATTTTCCTTGCAAGTTTTTAGAGACAAAATTGTTATTCTATCATTGTTGGAATTCAGTAAGAATTTTTGGAACTCACTTTCTAATTTCTGAAACTGTCTAAAACCAATACTGGTTTAAAGATATGAGTATTAATATGCTAATTTTCAATTAGCATCATTGACATAGTAATCATTTAGGGAAGTGTAGAGCCTAAAAGTTAGTGGCAGTGCAGAAAGGAGGGAGTTAGGATGTGTTAGAGATTGAAGGACTTCTAGTAGCCGTGGCTTTTAGAAGGGGTTTAGAGGATATAGAGCAGTTAAATGTGCCTTTGGTGAAAAGTTATTTTAAGTATTTTCTCGAATTTGAGATGATGTCCTCAAGTGTCTTTATGTCTAGGTAAATTAGCCCAAATTGAATCATGGTATCCTGTTAGTTTTCTAAGCTGCAGGAAATAAGAGCTTGCTGGCTTGCTTTTTTCCTGGCCCCTCATCAGAGGGATGCTGTCCTTAGTTTGGCAATCCATATTAGCATGACTTAAGTATGCTTCTAATGTTGGTATTTGCTACAGCCTCTTGAAATAATGCAGAGTAGGGTGTTGACACCCTGTTCTCCCTGCAATTCTTTGTTTGCTCTTTATTACATCTTTTTATGAATTATTAATTCTTTATTTTTATAAGAGCTGTGTAAGGAAGACATTTGCTTGTGACTGTGAGTAATATGTAACTGGTAATGGAGCAAAAGATCATGAATATACTGTTTCCTTCCAGTAGTTGTCTTTCCTTTGTTTGCCTGGTTTTCCATCTTTCTCCTAATACTATAAAATTATAGAATAAGTTGCTCTTACAGCTTCAGTTGAAAGATCATGTAAATGTGGCTGGGCTATGTGATAGCCCTTTCTCCTCTTAGCTGTTGCGGAATTACTGGAGCATAGCCTTACAGTGAGTGTAAGAGAGGATATAGCTCTCACAGCTCAGTAGGTCATTCTTGGATTATGTCATGGATATTGCCAATAGGAGGGCAGTAGAAGGGCTACTTAGATTAAATGATTCAGTCCACTGCTTTAACAGAATGTCATTTAGAGGAATAGAACTATAATTATCATCATTCTTGGAAGCAACTATTTTTTTCCAATGTTTTATCCAAACATATATACATTTCTGAATCAGGATCAAAAATTAATCTACATTTATTATTACAGCATTATTTAGCTAAGGAACAAATACAAAAGAAAAAAGACAGCAGACATAATTTTGTGCTTAATAATAATAATACTTCTTCATATAGGAAGGTATGTCCAGCTCTGTTTTCTGTAGTAGATTTAATAAACCCTGCAGTGCTTTTTATTTTAAATAATTATGGAAAATAGTTTTTTCTATTAACTTAAACTTAGTTATTAAGGACTTATTGAGCTGGCAAAAAGAAGCATGTTCATGTGCAAAGGATTCAGTGGTTTGTAACTAGTCAGCTCTGTTGTGATAAAGAAAGTCAAAACTACTGTCGGTGATCTTACACTTTCCCCTTTACATGGTTAATGAAGAGGGGGGCTTTTAAGGCAAAATACTGCTGTTGCCCTTCTTGTTCTTATATAAAAAGTAGTTTAAAAATATTTGCAGCTTCTTTTAAGGTGACAGATCATCTTTCAAAATGTGCAGTTAGCGTGGGGGCCAGTCTGACTGGTACCAGTATAGTATTCCTATATGATACTGCTGTTGGAGTCCCTACACTGACTTTTAATTCATGGTGGCTGTCGGTCAAAATGAGGTGGGAGAACAGTCTGTATTTTAATTTTTTTATTTCCGTCATTCTAAACAGATGCTTGGGAAAAAAAAAAAAAGTTTTGCAAGTTTAATCTTAATAATCTTCACCCAAAAAAAGCAGACATGCTGTGTCATAAAATAACTATTAGTTATTTTGTATCCTATAAATCTAACTTGAGTTGATAATATGGTCCATTACCAGCTAACTGCACAGAGTATTTTTCATTTTACACTCTTCAGTTACTTTTTAGTGAAGTGTTAAAAAATATGAAGCTTTTCTCCTCTCTAAAATTGCACACTGTCTGTCTGTTATTAGGGAGATAACAGCTCTTATAAATGTTTCAGTAAGCGTTAAGTAGACAGTTATGTGCACTCTCATTCCACGCTTATTTGCTTACTGTAATAAACTGATAAAATATGTGTGGTTTGTCTCTGTGTATCTGCAGGCATCATGAGTCACATAGATTTCCTTTAGAAATAATGTTGTGTCTGCAGAATTGATTGGTTATTTTCATAAACCATCCAAAGGTACACAAACGACTTCTATTATTTAAACATATGCTATGTAAGATTTGTAGGGGATTGTCTCTTGGTTGCTAGATGCTTCTTGTTCTATTAACTCTTTGGAATATTATTTTAACCCCAGAGTGATTGCAGGTATCTTCCCTATGGGTTTCTTTAAGTGTTGCAATTGTATGCATTAAAAAAATTAAAATTAAAACAAAAAAACTCTGTTTATCAGACTGATGCAACTGCTAAATAGTCTGCATTACAATCAAACCAACCTTTGCCAGCTCAAAACCCTTGCTAGCAAGGAGGGGGCTTGAGAATTCTCATTTTCCAGAACTAAATACCTTTGTTCAGCGCATATACATTTTATTTATTTTTAGTACTGCCACGTTAAATGCAACTGGAAATTAATGTTCTACAGGAAGGAAGATGGTTAAAACATAATGTCATTATTCTGGCTGTCCTTTGTGTGTTACTCTGTATAGTATGTTGAAAATAAAAGTGAATGGGCGTACGAGTGAAATTATGACTGAAACATGAGAAGTAATGCTGAAAGGAGCATAGATTAAAATCTCTAAAAATCACAGGAAGGTTTCAGTAAAATTTCTGTCAGTGTTACAATTTAAGTATAGTGAGGGATTTTTGTTGTATGTGTATGCATATGTAGCTACATGTTGGACTTCTGACTACTAATTTTTTATGTTTTCATTCCTATTATCGAATAGTATTAATAAAACCAGCTATCTGTTAGCATAGAAGTTAGTTTTTAAGACATTAAAGAACTTAAAATTATTTTTTTAAAAGTACTTTTTAAACAATAAAACGTATTTCCTAAGCTTGTTAATGAAAAATGGGTGAACCATTTAATGAAATAACTTTTCTATTATGCATGTCCAGCTCAAATTGAATTAAATGTTAGAAGTTAAAGACTAACCTTAAACACAAAAATAAGATTTAAATTACATCTTAAAACTTAAATTTTATTCATTATTTCAGCAATGGCTTAAGTAACAGATGCTAGTGTGACTCTGCTAATAACCTGTTACTGCTATTGTCTCTTCCTATGTTCCAGTGAGATATTTACTATCTGAAGTACCTACTTTCTTGTTTACTGACAACTGAGTTGTTTTTCGAGAGTTTGACCTTGTCAATTATTTCTAGAAATCTAAGCAGAGTACAAATCTATTAAAGTTTGGGTTTAGTATTCAAAGATGTTTTGAATTTTGAATAACTGTGAAGGTCCATACAATTGGTACTTTTTCCATTTATTTTACATTAGCTGAAAATCTGGTCACGTGATGTCAGAGGAGTCATGATTCTAAAAATAGAATCTCAATATATAAGCTACATAAAAATAACGCTAATCTTATCAGGTATTTATGCATATAAAGTGGCATTGGAGTAAAAAGATACCTGGTCATTATGGGTTTTGTAAAATTTCACTGAATTGTGCTCTTGGACAAAAGTATTAGATATTTTTGTGCTTGTCAGGTATCAGTAATTGGACTGAAAAAATTGACACCATTTAAAAATACGGTGCCTGTATTCTTCAGTTGGTATTATTATTTGAAGAAGGACAGAAATGTGATTATTTGGCTATGGGTTCTAGTGAAAACACTTGTATTTTCTTCTGATCGTATAGGAAAAATGTCCTATATGATAATTGCATTATCTTTTTAGGGAGAAGAAAATGTCTGAGCTTCACCGGTTTACTTTAAAAGTATAAATAAATTGTACAGATTTGAAGTTGGGTTTGTGGAGTTTCCTCAGTTCAGATATATTCTGAAGCTGCCTTTAGTCTTCATACTGAAGGTTACTGCTGGATCACATTTCTAAAAAACTGACACCAGAGTGTTTGTGTATTAGAGAAAGAAACACTAGGTAAAAATTTGAAACTGAAATATGAAATTTTGCAGAGGTGTTTGCTCAATCACATCCTGTATGTGTTGTTCTAATTATAGTCACATAGTGGTTGAGTTTTGAGGGGATGGGAAGCCTTTCTGCCTTTTTTCTTTCATTATTTCTTCTTCATTCAGTATGGTATGTGTGAAACTTAATGCACCTTCCAAAGCCACCTCTGAATACAAACTCATTCAGTTCCTCATGTAGTTTTCTTGAGTTTTCATCAAAGTAGTGCCCACACTTCTAAACATTTATTAGTTAATCTTTACAGATACCCATTTGAGGTGATGCATACAACTAGCCTGGCTTTCCAGTTCAGAAACTGGTGCTTGGAGATGAAGACCAAGTTTGATATGTGCTCACTAACTTCTGAAGTTTTCAATGGGATTCTTTACAGCCTGCTGTTTTCCAGATACTGCCCCATTTCTGTAACATCTTGTAGGTTTAAATTCCAGCTCTTACCAGCTTCTGCTATTACTGGAAGAGTTCACTAAGTCTTCAGATCAGCATCTCAATGTTAAATGTGGCGGTCAGGAAAATGTAGCAACCTGTAAGTTTTGTATGGAAGGCAAGGTAAAAGCCCATTTTCCTTGCTTAGCTGCTTGGAGTCTTGAACATCTTGCTATTTACAGCTCTCTCTTTCACTTAGTTACACATTCAGTGCTATGTGTAGGGCAAGAGAAGATGGACACCTATCAGTGGAAACAGATAAACAGATATATCTAACATTTAGTGTAAATTTCAGTGGCTCAAAGTGCATTGATCAGATAAATGGGATTTTCATGCTGAGCATTTGGCTTTTTCAACCTTCACATTCTGTTTGTGTGGTGTTACTTTTCCTGTAATTTCCTAGCCTTCCCTTAAACTTGTTTAAAGAATTCAAATTCAGTTTTCAGTGGTTTTCTGTATATTCCTTACTTTTGCGCTTTTGAGCTCATGATTACGGATTTCCTTATCGTCAGTATCTTCTGGGAATTTGCATGCTGAGTGTCTTTTATTCATGCTACTTCTTTGGGTAGAATGGACCCAAATATCCTTGGGATTTCTTACTGCTCATGATGGCAAGACTATTCAAGAAGTGGCAACATCCTTCTGCTCTATGCAACTGTGGTTTTAGTATTTGACTGGTGTAATTGTTAGGGAACATTTTTGGGGGTTTAACAAGAGAAGGAGAAGACAATTTCTTACTATACTTTCACAGTACACAATGGGCTTGGCATCACCCTTGAGTTCAGATGCATAGAATGAAGAGTAACTTCTTATTAGAAACAACATAATTATTTTAACTGTGACTCTTAAAAAAACTTCCAATAACTTAATGGATAATTGTAGAGTTAAAATATTGAAAACAGATTTATAATGGAAAGTGAGGCAAATACAACAAAGTTAAAGCTGCTATTTCTCAGCACCAAAGATGTTCTTTTTAGGCTCTGTTATCTGATATCTATTACTGTGATTTGTTTATAGATCTGAATATGTCCTTACATGTTTCTAGTTCACTAAGATTACCACTAGAAAGCAGGCACCTCTAGCTGAGTGGAAAGTGCAATATTTAATTCTCATTTTATCTGTTCTTTGCTTACACCACCAACTGTTGTTTTGTACTTAACAGGTCACTACCCAAGTCTCTGTGCCAACAAAAACACATGAACTGCTTCATCGAATGAGTGGAAAAGGATTAGCAGCTCATTATCACTTCTCAAGACAGCCAGGCATTTTTGGTGATCGTATGGTATCTGTGCAAGTGACAGTGACAAATACAACTGATCAGAAGATAGAGAATATTCGCATCGGGGAGAAGAAATTACCTCCAGGCATGAGGATGCATGAGTTTAATCCAATAGGTAATTGTGTCCTATCTTTAAAAATACAGAATCTTAACCATTTGCAAAGTCTCCAATATAGGAAAGTGGTTTTGCATAGTCATAGGTGTACTCATATATATGTACGTATACACACCTATACCTATGTATGTATACACACACACACAACTATCTTCTCCTAGATAATCTGATTTTAACAAAAAATTAATTCAGATTTGCCCTACTTGTACTTGACTTTGAAAATAACTCTTTAGATCAGAACTTCCATGCCTGAAAGCTTACATGCTTGTTCAAATATTAGTTATATTATATCAATTCCAGTTGATATATAAAATTTTTCTGCCTCCCCACAGACTTTAATTCTCTTCCAGCCTTAGTCCAGAATGGCTATAACAGACTACTATTAAGAATGAGGTTTTGGTTTATATATTCATAGTTATTTTCTTTCCAATCTTTAAAGAACATTTGTAGATGTATTATTTGGTTTGGTGGCTCAGAGCTTTCTCATAGTTTTCCTTGTGAGCTTTTGGCAGTGGAATGGAAAGGTGTGTTTTAGTCTAGTTTGCACCTACCATACTTCTGCAAAGTGTGGCTTCTTAGACTAGGTAGAAAGCAATGCTGTAGTCGGTCCTAACCTGAATTGTTTTACTTTCTACCTTCTGATCAGGATTTTTGTTTGCTAAATTTCTGTTAGTGAAAAAGAGTGGAAAACCTGAGAAAGAACAGCACAGGTCTTAGCAACTTTTATTCAAGGGTGGTACCTGTGCACACGATCTGCTTTCTTTTCTTAGCAGTTCTCTGAGGACATTGTGGTATAGTAAGAAGGAACAAAAGTGTCTCTGTTGCATAATATAAATGGAAAGGACAGACATGCTCCTTTTTGACACAAGCTCCCATACTCCTTCTTCTCTTTTAATGGCTATATTACTATGTGAATCCATATCATGTTAGAATAATACAGAAACAAGTTCTTAAAGTACAACAGTGACGTAAAGATTTCAGTAGTTAAAAAGATGTTTGGTATTAAATTGTCGTATGCTATTGAAATATTTTTTTAACATTTGAAAGGCTATACAGATTTGCACCAAATAGCTACAAAAGCAATTGTATAATGCTACAGTTTATTTCAGAGTTAAAATTTTGGAACCAATTGCATTTTGATAATTATACATACTTGATCAAGACAGTTACTTTTAGGAAAGATTAATTTTTGTGTTAATATTCCTTGAGATAAGGCATCCAGTGCAGAGTTCTGATTTCAAGTTAGTTTTGACCATCAACCTAATTTTATATCCCTCCCATTAAACATAAAATAAAGTCACAAAAGCTTACAAGTAGAAGCCTAGTTGTTGTGGTTTAACCCCAGCCAGCAACAAGCACCACACAGCCACTTGCTTTCTGTCTGGGATTAATTCTATCCCAGCTGAAACCAGGACACTAGTAATACTATAAATCAGACAGGAGATACTGTACTCACAGTAACAGTCAGTGAACAGTAGCATTCACCTCTCTTGCGTAAAAAACGTGAAAAAATCTGGAGTTAATAAGTTATCTGGTTCAAATTTCTTGAGTTCCACAACATAATTCTACCCTTTAAAGTTTTTATTTCCCCAAGAAAGACATTACTGTGGTATCTGTCCTGTGAAGCTCTTGGTTTCTTCTGCACAAAGTAAGTTATATATAACTTCTAGTTCCTTCCAGAAATGTTGCTTTTCTTGTTTGAATGCAAATTTTATGTATTCTTTGTCACTTTATCTAGAACTCAATTTATATGTCCTTTCTTTTTACTACCTTTTGTGTTTCCAGCATTTGGAAAACATGTCCCATAATTTGCTCAGCAGAACCAACAGAAGTGTCAGTTTAGACAGGTATTCCTACTGGAGTATAAGTCTAGTTTTGCCTCCATCACTGCAGTTACTGTTGGCAATTGTCCTGATTTTGCCAGTAGAAATGGGCCAAATTAGTTCATCTAAGTCTCTGTGCATGGTGTTTTCTGCTTGGCTAGGTGCCTTTGAAACCCCATATAAAGACATTAAGCTCAAAGACATTGGCAAAGTTTAGTCTGAATTTGAACTGTAATCCTTCAATGCTTTATACAGACTTCTTTTCTTGAAATTCTTTGTTTTTCATTCAGTCCCTAGCATTAGTTTAGCCTTTACCTAACTGCATCACCTCCATGTTTTCCATATTTTTCAGTACTTAATCTCAATATAGTTAAATTTTGTTTCCTTTAGTCATGGAGCAGCTGCCTACTCTTCAGTTCATTAAAAGCACCAGATACATTAATAAATAAAATGGAAATTAGACATTTTTCTGCCTGCCCAATCATTTTTATTTTAATTCCTCTCTTTTAACAATGCCTTTATATTTTCTTTCTTGCAATCTTGAAAAGTCAAACTGCTCCAATGCTTGTTTTTAATACCTCCTACTTATGTAAAGAAAGAGCTTTTCTTCCTATGAAAACAAAGCCTTATCCCTACAACACTGAGGAAGGAGTACAATGATATAGCCAAGAAACCAAGAATGAACATATCTTTTGATACCTTAATTTGAGAATTGCCTTAGTCTGCACCATTTGTAAAGCACATTATGTTCCATTTTGGACTCATAACCTTTCTACTCCCTTCCGTAACTAATGCAGGCGGAATATTGAGAAATGAGTAAACCGTACTTATTATGAAATATTTTAAGTTCGGCTCTTTTTCCATTCCTGTGTGTAGTAATGTAAATTTTATTAATGCTTGTTGTGTTTTATTGTTTATTAACTAAATTTGCAAACTGGTGTTGTTTGAAAATGAAATCTCACTGCTGGATCTGTACACAAGTAAAAGGATATAACTTCAATATATTATTTTCTGTAAATAATTTTCCTAGCTTTTCTAATTCAAATCCTTATTTTGTTGGCAGCAGTGCTGTAATATTGAAATGGCAATATTTCATGTGCACTAACTGTGAGACGGGGAATCCAAGACACTTAAACTCCCAAGTGTGATATTTGGGTTATACCTACTTGAAATGAAGCTGCAAGTATTGGCTCTTTTTGGATAGCGTCCAGAGGAGGGCCACAAAAGTGGTCATGGGGATGGAACGCCTCTCCTGTGAGAACAAGTTGAGAAGATTGGGGCTCTTCAGCCTGGAGAAGAGAAGGTTCCGGGGAGACCTTCTTGCAGCTTTCCAGTACTTAAAGGGGACTTGTAGGAAAGATGGGGAGAGACTTTTTAGCAGGGCCTATAGTGATAGGACAAGGGGTATTCGTTTAAAACTGAAAGAGGTTAGATTTAGACTAGATATAAGGAAGAAATTTTTCACAGTGAGGGTAGTGAAACACTGGCACAGGTTGCCCAGAGAGGTGGTAGATGCCCCATCCCTGGAAACCTTCAAAGTCAGCTTGGACAAGGCTCTGAGCAACCTGATCTAGTTGAAGATGTCCCTGCTCATTGCAGGGGGGTTGGACTTGGTGACCTTTAAAGGTCCCTTCCAGCCCAAACTATTCTGTGATTCTATGATTCCTTTTTATGGAGCTCTTTTTTTAATACAGGTTTTTTAATTATGTGCAGTTTGGAGGTTTGCAACTGGGGTCTTCTGTTGCTTTGCGTGTGTACTTGACCTGTACAAAATGTTTTCATGTAGAGTGCCTTGAGCCTGCAGGATCCCTTACTGTTTCAATGGGTATCGACTTCTGTGATTCTACTCAGACGGCCAGTTTCCAGTTATGGTGAGTTCTTGGGGCTGGGGTGGGGGGGGGGTAATTTTTTTCTCTTGGAAGGCAAAAGTAGTGTATATTGGAAGTTTACTTGGCAGTAGCAGACTTGCAGTTTATTAAATATTTAAAGAATTGAACAACAGTTTACAACATGATGTATACCCACAATGTTTTTAGAGAAGTAAGACATAATTAGTTTTCAGTTTTACTATTAGGATTATCAGTTTTCTTCAGTCTTCCAAACTTTTTAGCACTTGCTTCTAAAACATAGATTTGGTGGTAAAGCTCAAATCTAGTTTTGAAATCACATGTATAAGTTCAAAAACTCTTTGACAGGTTATGTTTGGGAGGTCCTGTTTTCCCCTTGGTGTAAATGATACCAAGTAGAAGCGTGAACTCCTTTTCTGGTTTAGAACAACTTCTCTGTTCCTCAGATTTAGTTTTATTTTTTCCCCCTTTTCTTGGGATTCTTCTTCATAACACCACCTTGAAGGGAGGAGCGAGGTCTGACTAGTCTGCTGGAGTGTTTTGTGTGTGTTCATTCTTGTAAGAAGTCACAAATCAAAAAAGCTCATAATGTGAGCAATTTTACTACCTCACGTGCTTATTACGGGTGTTTGTGATCTATGTAACATGACTACATGAAACCAATCCCAAAATTTGCTGGCCAAAGAAGCTTATTCCTTATTCTGTAGATTCTTTTAAATGATTAGACAGAGAATGAAAATAAGTTAACTGGCTGGCCAACTAGATTTTGTCTTATATACTTGATTTACGCTTTTTATGGTCCTTATTGGCACACTTTAAGATCGTCTTTTGTATGGATTCTGTTGCATTCTAGGGTAGCAGGTAACCTGTTCACCCAGTGAGAACTCTTCTTATTAACTAGCTTTTGAAACCAGCGAAAATTTATAGTAACAGTGTCCAAACATCAGGAATGAATGGATGGGAGAAAGCTAGACACCTTCTTTTTAGAGCTATTGAGATTTATATAGTCTTTGAAACTATGCAAAGGGTCTAAATAAATCTGCACATATTTTGAAATAATTGGTTTTGACATTTTGTTGCAAGAAAACACTACTTTCTATATTCTGCATAGAAAAAGGATGTTGAATAGATATTCACCTTGCTGCACTCCAGTTTAGGGAAAGCCCTTTGAGAAAGTTTTGAACCCCTTTCTGGAAAACTTCAGCAATTTTAGTGTACTACTACTAAGCACATTTTGCACAACTTACAGGTTATTACAGATAGCAGGAAAATCTTAATAATAGAGATGTTCCCAAGAGACTCCAAAAAGAACCACTACTAAAATAAAATTTCTTTTTCTAGGGGCAAGGAGGTTTTACTATTGATTTTTTTTTTTTTGCAGTACTCAAATCTTTTCTTGTACAATGGATGCTCATACGTAGTCATTTTAAAGATATTAGTACCTACAGCAAGATGTCTGCAACATGTAGTTTATGTGCATCACATTGTTGTAGCTGGTCTGTATGCTGTTGCTGGAATTTGGAAACAGCTTTGGACTGTTGCCTGATGCTAGGTTTGTTTGGGAAGGGAAGTTTGCTTCTAGGCAATGCAATTTCATAATTGCTTCAAAATTATAGGCTCTCTTT
>NW_010546876.1:86646-126596 GCF_000687285.1 Phaethon lepturus
AATATACTTTTTTTTAATAAAATATGCTCAGTTTATCAAGCAGGAACATTTTTTTTTAATAGAGCAGGTATTTTTCTTTCAAGTACATATTTTCAGTATACTAATGATTTGATTCCAAACTTCTACCATTTATTGCTAAGAATCTTAGCAGTGATGAGGATAAGCAATGTAGCATAACACATTGATTTTATGCAGATCATCACCTTTATGTTTTGGGAGGTCTGCTGTATTAGTGATATATAAAAACTGATTACTTTCTCCAACATTGCCTAGTAATTGTTTATTATTTTCCTATTAGACAAACAAGACAGATCAATATTCCTGAACACCGACCAGACTATGAGTAACATCACTGTAAATAGATTTGCCTCAGACCTCAGCGGTGTATTCATTTTAATGATTTGGACAATGTGAGTCCAATGACAAAGCTCAAGCTAAGTTTAAAATTAAATTAAGAATAGGAATTGCTTACTTTGTTCCTTTGCTAATTGATAAGGCCTTGTCTCTTTGACACTAGTTCTTAGAAAATAGTATAAAAATACGCAAAATGTTCTCTGCATTAAATTTGCTATTTTCTGTTAAAGCATGTAGTGTTCAAAATCCTACTGATCTTCAATATCATTGAAGAAATTGTGCAGTGTTATGTTTTGGGTGTGATGTCTCAGAGAATTCAGCTGCAACCTTTCTAACTTGTCATAGTTCTTAAAAAACCTTTATCCAAAAGGAAAAATGACATTTGTCAAAGTATAGTTGAAATACTGTGCATACAAAGGTGTCAATATTCTTGTATTTCCTGATGATATATCTTTATGAAAGACATTGTCAGTTATTTTGCATTTTGTTGGAAGCATGTTCAGCTGTAAAGTGTTCCTGATCATAATAATTTTCTTTACGTTGCTCTAAGAGGAGCACTTTGTCTTGCATCAAATGTAATTGATCCTGAAGCAGTGTAATCACAATTACTCACTTTCTTAATTGGCCTGCCCAAAATCTGAAAATGGAAACCGATCGGCAGTGTTTAAATCAATAGCTTTGTAGTAAAGCTTGTGGGGGTAGGGAGGTAGTGGTAATGGGTAGATCAATTGGTCTTAGATGCCAATCATGACTGTGTGTTTTGCATAGCAAACACTACCTTTCTGCTAGGGGATATGCTGTTGTACTAGTGGTTCAATAAATACAAACAGTTTAAAGAAAAAAAACTAACTAATAAAATATTTATATCTCTTTTTGAATTTGTTGTACAAATCAAGGACAATGAGGGAGAAACTGCATTATAGAGCTTCAAAAGGCTGAGCTTTGAAAAACCTCCCATGTCAATACTATTTTTATTAAGTAAAGCTTAGCAAGATTACACATCTAATTAAAAAGAGGTGAAACACCTTAACTTGAAAACTCTGCTTAATGCGTTTATTTTGAATGTGTATTTAGGATGCTCACACTATATACTCATCAGGAGAACATCTCTTCATTGGTATTTTTCTTGTGCCATCTCCTTGCAGAGACACACTACTTCAGCCACACTGGTGTTCTGTGCAATAATGCCTCTCAAGCAGAAAGTTAAAGAGGAGTAAATGGAGGAACTTTTCAAAGATTTTTAAGAAATCTTTTAAAAGATTTTTGTAAGCATTACTGTTTCTTTTTGGGTTACTTTGTTCACATTCTGCAAGCAAGATATACACAACTTAGAAGTATAAAGCAATTTGTTACTGGCTAACTCAGTTGCAAGGTAGTCTGGTAGCTTGTTGAATCCTAGTTAAGCATTAGTATATTCACCATCCCAGTAAGAGACCTCAGTCTTTGCTGGGAAGGTAGGCATCAGTGAGCAGAGGAAAGGTTGGAACAGATTCTTGATGTTACAGACTGACTGCAGTACTCCACTGACTGGAATTTTTTTTTTTTCTTTGTCAGTTTTTATATATTTCCACATTGGTGTGTTTTCTCTTGAATCCTTGAGCTCCCAGTAATCACCATCACCTTTCCTGGCAGAAAAGGACCTGGGGGTGCTGGTTGACAGCCAGCTGAAAATGAGCCAGCAGTGTGCCCAGGTGGCGAAGGCGGCCAACAGTGTCCTGGCCTGTATCAGGAATAGTGTGGCCAGCAGGAGTAGGGAAGTGATTGTGCCCCTGTACTCGGCACTGGTGAGGCCACGCCTCAAATACTGTGTTCAGTTTTGGGCCCCTCACTACAAGAAGGATGCTGAGGTGCTGGAGCGTGTCCAGAGAAGGGCAATGAAGCTGGTGAGGGGGCTGGAGCACAAGTCTTATGGGGAGCGGCTGAGGGAACTGTGGTTGTTTAGTCTGGAGAAGAGGAGGCTGAGAGGAGACCTTATCGCTCTCTACAGCTACCTGAAGGGGGGTTGTGGCGATGAGGGTGTTGGTCTCTTCTCCCAACTAACTAGCAATAGGAAAAGAGGAAATGGCCTCAAGTTGTGCCAGGGGAGGTTTAGATTGGATATTAGGAAAAATTTCTTCACCGAGAGGGTGGTTAAGCATTGGAGGAGGCTGCCCAGGGAGGTGGTGGAGTCACCGTCACTGGAAGTGTTCAAAAAACATGTGGATGTGGCGCTTTGGGACATTGTTTAGTGGGCATGGTGGTGTTGGATTAACAGTTGGACTTGATGATCTTGAAGGCCCTTTCCAACCTTAGTGATTCTGCCACTGTCTCTTATTTTCCCTTTATTATCTTGCATGTCTCAACTTTTCAGATATTCTCAGGTCTTTCTCACAGCTTACTAGTTTCCTTAGATGTCTGAACAAAGCTCTGGGAGTTTTTCCATGTAATAATTTGGCCTTGGATCCTTGGAGTGAAGACATTTGAATCCCTACAGAAGAAGGACGAGGAAGGTTATAGAGACAGAGGATAAGGGCATGTATATGCTATAACCCTATTTCATGTACATGTATATAGCATTTTGATTTCTGTCTGCATTTGTAAAACCCAGTAGGCAAATCTCCAGCTTCTTGTAGGTATCTGGTAAGTGACGAAGGGTGAAAGCGAGATACCCTCTTTACAACATTGAGAGCTGGAAAAGGAAGCTCCTCCATGCCTCCTCTTTGCTGTTCTTTTCATCCCCTTTTTCCAAATTCTCTTAGCTGTTCCCAAAGCCATGAAAGAACCACAGCTTTGAAGATAAAATTAATTTATGGAGAACCTGTTTTCTTCTCTGCATTCTTTTGAAAAGCATGCAGGATGTTGTTTAGCTCTCTTTGAAACAACTTTGCACAGGGAACATGTACATGCTGTGCATGTCTTCCGCTAGTTTTCTCAAGGTTTAAGTGCAAAGAGTACAATCAGAGCTCCAAAGAAGAAAGAGAAATGGAATGAAAGCAACATCTGTGCCTTCCATTCTTGCTCAGAATAATGAGATCATGGGGAAAATAACGTGACATGTGACAGAGGTTTTTACAAGCATGGCCTGGTTACCTTATATTGGCATTTCCTGTGTCCCAGTGTTATTAGAAGAGCTGGGTCTTTGTACATACTCTTCTACTGTTGTTATACTAATAGAAAAGAAAGCTGTCTGTTCACCTCATCTGCCCTGGACTGTATAAAGAGAGCATTTTCTTGATTACTCCAAAAGAAGTTAGTGTAGCAGGAAGAATCCAGCATTTTCTTAAATGAAGTAAATTCCATTAATGACATTTGAAAACCTTGTTCAATCTGCTGTCTGCAGGTTCCACCTTATTGTAAAAGCTCTTACTCTGAATTTTGTTTTCCAAGGAAGAGATTTTTTGTAGCATGAAATTCTCTTACCTCACTGCGTTGATGTAGGAATCTTCCCAAGATTCTTCCCAATGAAGAGGATCAGTCGAGTAGCAGTCAGTATTTGTATTGAGTGCAAGTATGCATTCAGGTGTAGATGCTTACACAAAAGCATCTGATTAAAATTATGTCATCGAATATGTTACGGAATATATTAAAAGCTAACGTTGGAGATGCAGGGCTGTCTTCACATGACTGTCACTTGCATTTTCACTTGTTTCTTGCCGTTTACTTGCCTAGTGCTTTGTCAGCAGACCACTAAGTTGTTTACAGATGTTGAATAGTAAGACAAGCAATCTGGTACTCTTCCTTTTACTTCATTACTCTAAAGTAGTCAGTTGGCCCACTTCCAGAAAGCAATTATATCGAGATAGATAACTGACCTGGAAAAAGCAAGGCTGAGCACGAACAACTAATCTCATTTCTTCTATCACCCTGGCCTTTCTTCTTGTAAAAGCAGGATACTGTCTTTTCCTTTCCTCAGCAAGACTATGAGCAATGTCTCCTAGACTTGTCCATTCTGTGTTTTGCAGGAACTTAGTGTCTTGCTTTTCCTCTTCTATTCTTTTTTTGATCATCCATGGAGATTTTTTGAATACAAGACAAAAATAGTGAGCTGGTTTTAGATAGATGTATTCTGGGTCAAGGAACTACTAGGAGTTAAACAAAAAAGGAAAGTATAAACAGCAAGAAGAATATTTCCCAGCCTCTTACTAGAATAATAATTTTTTAAAAGCTTTGAAAATTAAGACCTTAAAGACCGCCATTGTGGAATCTTTTAAGAACTCATTCACAAGCGATAATATTATTTGTATTAGTTTTAAAGAAGATGTTGCCATCATTGTCCTGAAGTCCTTTTTTTTTATGGCAAAGCATTTCTTTCTCAGGAAACCTTTTGAGCCAATCCTTCAAAAAAACTTGATGGAAAAGAGAGGGAATAAGGAAAATGGACACTGGTTTCAAATGACAGATGCTAGCTGTTCTCACTGCAGCCATCTGAAGAAAAGTTAAAACTATGTGTCTTCTAAAGGATTGAATGTTAGTCTTGCAGTATCATTTATCATGGAGATTGTAAGTCTCCCTGTGTTCCTGTGGGAGCATTTTCATCTCTCATTTGTTCATCTTAATTGGGTACATCAGAAGATAAAGTCATGTGATCCTTCGAATTAGATCATAAAAGTGGTCTAAGTCTTTTAAAAATACAATATGTACAGTTTAACAGTTATTAAGGCAACAGTAAGAGTAATGACATCTAACATTATTTGCCCCTAAGTTCACAATTACATACAAAACAGATTTTGAGAACTAGTGGCAAGGTACTGTTTTCAGACATCCATATTTGTTTGATTCTTCTCAAGCCTCCTTCTGCAGACTTCTCATTAACGTACATGTTCCACTGAGGATGTAATTTGTCAATCGCACTTCCTAATACCAGAAAACACAATCTTTAATTTTTGACATCTAAAACCAGTTATGTTTTGTTGGCTTGAGAAACTTTGCTTTTTTTTCTGATAAACTTCTTCAGCTCTATCTTCCAAGCAAGTTAGAGCAACACCACCTGAGAGAAGTTTCAGTGCAGCTTGAACCAGTTGTCTGCCAGACACTTAAATGTTAATGTTCAAACTTCAAACAATTTCTGCAGTTTTTTGTTTAAACATCATTTATACTAATTATATATGCAAAGTATAAATAAATAGGTTAAATACACTGGAATTTAGTTTACTACATATTGGAGGAAATTATGTAGTTGTACTGCAAGACTCAATTTTATTATTAAGCTTAGCCATCAGAATATCTGATGAAACCACCATCTTTGGAGATATTCAGAGCTCAAATGGACAAGGCCCTGAGCAACATGTACTAACGTGGCCCTGGGTTGAGCAGGAGGTAGGACCAGGTGTTTTCCAGACTACCCTTCCAAACTGAATTGTTCTATTGAACTATGAAATTACTTTTGCTAAATTAGATATTACTAGATCTCTAATATAAAGATGTAATAAAAGAGATGCAGATCAATAAGCAAAAGATGTGTATTTAACCTGTAAAGTGTGTGATAAAGAGAATGATACAAGGGAGGGTGATTTTCTCTGGCTGAAAAATAAATTTACTGAAGTACGCTGAAATTAAAGTAATGCAAAGTAAACCTGGCTAAAGTGAAATTAAGAACAAAGTGGTTTTGAAGAAGAGCTAGCAGTCAGAATTTCTGCTTGCAGACTATGAAGAGTTCATGGTTTATCACAGAATATCTATTAGCTTTTTAATCATTAGGGGAAAGGGAAGTGGAATGTTTGTTAACAGCAGAGATGTTGAGTGGTCCTCTCAAGCAGTTACAGCCATATAGAACCCAAGCTATGCTCATACTTTTATTCTTTCTTGGTGTGAAAAGATTGTTATAAGCGTTTCAAACCAAACTAGTCATTGATGTTATTAGTCAAGTTTATGTACAAAGTTTATGTCCAGTCAATGTAGGACATGAATCAATGTACACAAAACCGTTTATCTGTTTTATGCTGAATTGTGTATTGCACATCTTGCTTAAATATGAAAGATAACATCAGTTGAACGATCAGTCGAACAATACCAATGAAGGTATTGTTAAAAGTTTTAGTCATATAGTCCAAGTAGTATATATAAAAGCAAAAATTATGGGGCAGTTGATTAAAGACCCTTCCTTCAGCTCTTAGCTGATGGAGTACTTGATGGGTTTTCAAAGGAAAAATTAAAGAAAAAAATATTACTTTTTTATTTTACAGTGCACCTGATCAGGCCAGCCAGTCAAACAATCCCTGTTCTTTTAGTATGCTAATGACTTTAAAGATGGATGGTATTTAAAGTAGTATAGGGGGAAAAAAGTGAAAATTTGTTATCTAAGCAAATTTTTAAAAGCAGTACTTCATTAATGATTCTTTGTAAAGGAAATACTAGCCAGGTTTGAAGGGTTTGTTTCACTCTGTGTTTACTAAATAATAATTTTCACCAAAGTTAGCATTAATGCTGAATTCTATTTGAAAAGCCTGTACTTGAGATTGCATCCGTAAGCATAATTATAACACTTCATAAGTCAGAAAGTAAGAAAATGTACTAGTTCTTAAGCATTTGCTTGTGAAATTGGGTAATTATGGTAAGTATTAAAATTTTAAGTAATAGGACCATAAAATGCTTTCCTGTTTTCAGGTGGCTTATCTTGCATCTTTAGCAAGCAGACACATGTTTTCTATATTACTGATCTAGTGCTGTTTTTTCCATCAGTCTATCTTACTTCAGAATTTTGAAGTTGAAGAGTTATAAAAAATCAGTAACACATGTTTGAGGTTAATTTAAATACCATGGGTATTAATTGATTAAATATATTTTCCATTCTAACGTTTGTATTGTATTTAAGTAGGGTGTCTGAGGCATATCAGCAATCAATATGTATTCACTATTTGGTACATCAGGGGGAAAAAAAGTGTTCTTGTCTTAAAATTTCTTATGCCTCAAAGCATTAACAAAGATTCTGACTTGGATGTACTGATCCTGAATTGCTAGCCGAAACCCTTACGGTATCGTTAGTCAATCAAACTGGAGAACTCCAAGATGAGATAGTTGGAAACTCAGAAAAATTGAATGGTTAGGGAGAGCAAGTTCACTGTATGGTATTTATTTCTTAAGAAGGAATCTATAGCATTTGATAATAATATGCTACTACTGATACTATTTTTTTTAACTTTGCCATTATGAAAACTGCGGCAAATTCTGTGATTTTCCAGTGTGCATTTACATTAACCAGTATGCTGTGTGTTTGTGTTTGAATATACAAAATGTTGTGAAGTCAAAGTGATCAAAGATACTTCTTTTTTACTCACAAATTTAATGTTTGGTTTGATTGAGTTTTTTTCAGACAATAATAATCCTTTTTGTCTGAAATTATACCTTTCCTAGGTTTAGTCCTATTTCTGGTACTGTTGCTGATGACAGAATATGTGAATAACAGTTCTTTTAAGGGAATTGTAAAATGCATAATAATTTACCCTTTGCAAGCATTTAGTTTGAATGAGATGCCTTATAAATTACAAATAAACATTAATATGAGTAAAAGTTACATTTTCAGAAATACAAGAGCATGCATATATTTTATTAATACTGCACTTGTACTGGAGAAAATGGATCAGCTTTACTGATAGAAGAAATTAGCAGGCTTTTGGATTAACAAGGTAGAAATCATGCAGGTAGTTCTTACACTGTTTATAGATCCCATAGTAAATTTGGAGCTGCTATGCATATATTAATCTATGTTGAATCACTTGGTTGATTCACTGTAATTTCTCTTTTCCCAGCACAAAGGATGATCATTTCAGTGTTAACATTCAACCCCCTGTTGGAGAATTACTTTTGCCTGTCACTATGTCAGAGAAAGACTTCAAGAAGGAGCAAGGTGAGAAATATTTCAGCAGCTTCAGTAAATGTATTTGGATGGAAGAGGGCTGTGTACAGCAAGTGCTTTCCCGTGTAGCTGTTTGTGTTAGTCTCTGTTAGTATTCAGTCTGATACTAATGATTTAATTTAAAAATATCCTAAAAAGGATGAGCAGTGGTATTTGATAGCTTTTCAGTGTGCCTTTAAAAGTACAAAGCCCACCCTTTACCTGGAAACAGTCTTTTGGCTCAGAGAGTTTTGGCTTCCTGTCATGAAGTGTGAATGTTTTCCTACTAGCAGAAAGTTGGAACACCTCATAAACCAGCTCTTACCTCTGTAAGAGCTTTTAGGGACTTGAATATTTTATACAAAATAATTAGAGAAAATTGTACTTAGCTTTGACCGTGTGTTAAATGGAACAGTCCATACTGCTACCCTTAATTTGGATATGATTCTTGGATATTTTAAAATATAAACGATTACATTTTGGATGCATTCAAATGTAGTAGTGTTTACTTATGTATCTCAATGTATGGGGATTCAAATGTGTAAATCTCTTCACATTGAGACGAAAATATACCCATGGGAGCCTGTCTCATTGCTGTGTAAGTCTCAAACTCAGTATATCCATCAAGCAGTCAAGAACACCAATGAGTAACACTATGTATTATTAATTATTGCTTTTGAGCATTTCTTGTGTTTGTATTTTTGAATTATTAAGAAAGTAGTTTAAATATTGCGTAGATCATTTACAGTTAAGGTTATGGCTGCAATGAAAAGTTAGGATTATGCTTTGTTTTCTTAACCGATTGATACTTACTTGCTGTTCTTACCCTTTGCTGGCTAAAGCCTGCCTCTCTGCTTTATACCTGCTCAGCAAACCAAGGTGAGTGATTGAACAAGGCTGTGGCCCAGGTATTTTAAACTGTTCCCTTCTAAAAATTGTAGAGAAGGTTGTAGTGAAAGAAGGCAGGCTACTGTGCTTCTTCCCCCGTCATTTTTATATTTGCTTGCTTTGTGATACTTTGATAGAGTTTTTGTATGTTTTACTGTGACTGAGCGTTTTTTTCCTCCTGACTGGCCATACAGAACCATGAGCACATAGAAGAAGTGTACTTGGAGAATAGCTGTGGTCCTCTGTGGAGTTGTTGCCAAAATTCCTTTTTCTTCTGCCATGTTACTTCTATGGTTGTTGATTATTTGTCTGAATAAATCTGGCAGCTGTTTGCTATGTTTAATAGAGCAGAAAGGCTACTCTGAATAAAGCTATTTGAAAATTTGTTTATATGAAGTATTTGTAAATCCATGAAGGTCTCTTGGCATTTCTGTATCGCTCTCTCTGTCTTCCTGAATTCATTCTTTGATGCAGGACTTGATGCTGGCAAATTTGCCACAGGTTTAGAAACCTTTTCTATTGCATCTTTTTTCCGTATAGATATCAGCTGTTTCAGAATATTCGTGGTAATAGAGGTCTCAGTTCTAAATTTTACATAAGTATTTATTACAAAGATCTAGGAGCAGCTAGCATTTGGGGGGAATTACTATGTGATCTTGCTAAATGAAAAATCCAAATTACAGTAATAAATGCAGGGCAATTTAGAAGTTGGTATATATTATTCTGTTTTGTGTTTAACTTCAATTTGTCTGTATTCTCCAAATTAATCTGATTTATATAACTTGTTTTTCACTTGTCATGCTTTTTCTTTTTCCTTCTTTTTTTTTTTTTTTTTTTTTTCATTTTGTACGCAAGATTTTTGAAGTCTTGGACCTGGAGGTATTTTACTTGCAACCGAAGCAAATAGGTAAAAAATGGTGAAGGAGTAAGGAAAATATTAGAAATGCAAGATTATATTGGGGGAGAATGAGAGTATGTCTGGGTTCTAAGGACTTTTACATCTAAATTGCATGTGTAACCTAATAAGAATGCTAAAGAGGAAATAGCTGGTATTATACTGCTGTGTAGAAGACAATTCATTGCTACACATCTTTACTCAGTTACACTCTTGCTGTTTTGCATTGTCTGTTACATTTGTATATATCCGTTTTCTTCCTGGTGGTATAAGGAAAGGGAAACAGACAGATTATTGAATATTCATGGCTGCGAAGGTTATCTAGTGGTAGCAGCAGAACCTCAAAAGCTCTATTTATCCACATGCTGTGCATGATACACTTAACCTTGCTACACCGTCTTCCCTTCCCTCCTGAGCTGGGGAATCCTCTGGTGAGGTAACTCCCCAGAGCAGGAGCTGTGACTTAGCGGTTGTTGTTGTGATTGACAATTTGGAAGCAGTGGATAAAACTGGTATTGCCAAACTACTCTTTACCTCTCTGGTTGAAAATTTTTACTGATCTTTAGGCCTCAGGATTTTATACCTTGTTTTATATCACATCCCCGTGAAAAGTCCAGTTTCTGTAGCAGGAATTCGGCATGAGTGAGACATGTACTGTTGGGAGCTTTGTATCCAAATTTTTACTTGTCTGCTGTTTTTAAAAATCAGTAGCAAAACTCCCCTTGTCTTGGTTCAGAATAGGGCTAGTCAGGTAGCCAATATACCTTGTTACTTACCAGTGTAATTTTTCCAATCTCATTTCCTTTTATTATTAAAAATGCATACAGTTATTGCATTGTATCAGTTAGTTAGCCCAGATTAATGGCTGCTCTGTGCTCTGACTAGAGTTTTCTAGGTTCTCATGTTTCAAGCAATATTAAAGGTGGCATACGATTGGTATAGCTGGATATTAATCAGAATTTTTATGGAAGTGTTTTTAAAATAGCCAATTAAAACTACTTTATAGTATAAAGACTTCTTCCCCCCCTCCCCATGGACATGTACTGAAATAGTTTTGTCATAGTTTTACTGTATGTTTTGTACTGTAGTTTTGTATACCTGATTCACATTAAAAAAAAAAAAAACACCCTGCTTAAGTAAACAAATTGTTCACCTAATTTTATTAAGATTTGTATATCCACCTTGTCTTCCTAACAAGCAAGATGCTAATTCTTTAAATGGTTGGACATTTACTATTTTCTGGCCCTTCACTACCGCGAGCAATCATATTTGATGCCCCTTAATTAGAGTACCCTTTTTTCTTTCCAGGTTCTTTTCCACCTCAGCAATCGAGACAATACATTTGCTTACCATGCTGCTCTCCTAAGTGTTCTTTTGCATGTAAATTAATCTTGATTCAGTTTACACTGTCATGCTGAGTGGTACAAATTGCCTATAACAATAAAACAGCATGAGTTAAAAATAAAGGGGGGTGAAAAGGCAGATTGAATGTGTGCCTTACTTGATAGGATGTTACTTTGCTTTATGCCAATACATTAGTCGACGATAATGAATCTTCTGTTCTGAAAAGCATGGTTTAGTTGATTTTTTTAATTTTACTTCAATGGAGCAGTACCTTGTCTTTTATAGAACAAGTTAGACAAACCATTAATGACAAGAGTGTTAAGGTTAAATATGAAGCAATGCATTCACTTCTCTGAGTGCTATCCATCTTTCCATTTACAGGAGCTTGACAAAAGTACTGGCTTTGTACATTTCCTTTAATTACATGCTGCGGGAAACAGGCTTTTAACATAAACATAGTTGCATTCATTTATTCAGCATTTGCTCTTCAATAGAGCTTAATGGAGAAGGTTTAAATCCTAAATGAGTACACACATCTCTCAGCAGTGTTATGTCAGTCCCTGTGCTCTGCTTAAAAGCAGTTTTAGTCTGCGTATGTAGTTTTTAAAGCTTTTGCCTAATAGTGAAGTTAAACAATTTGAAACAGAATGTTCTATTCCCAAGATAAAGCTGATCTTTATAGAAGTTGTATGCTTATTTTTGTTCTCCTCAAGAGCAGATCATGTTCAAAAATATCCTGTTATTTACTTATGAGCTGTTCCTTTTTTACTTCAATATTTCTTATTTTGTGACAGCAGCTAATGCACATTCTAGTGCATTAAAATGTTGGATTTATTTTTTAATTGCTCTATTAAGCAGCTTGATGCCATTTGCTCTGGGTTAGAACTGTATGTGCAGCCCTAAAATATTAGCCTTTTGAGACTTTTGCATTGTTTTCATTGTTAATGTTACCACAGATTTCAGATGCTTCATATTTCTGCCGAAAGTACAGTGCTCCATTGTTGGTGTCTCTTGTAAAAATACACACACAATGTTAAGTTGTAGTTACTGTTGGGTTTTAATCAACATGAGCATCCAGCAAATCATTTTTCCAAACAATGAATGTTGATAGAAAAGTGGGGTGGTTGTTAAAATGTCCTTGAACAACATTTCTTTCTTTACTTTTTTTTTGTCATATGTTTGTATATAATCTTGATATTTCTGTTCCATTCTGTAGTGATATTCAAATTATTTTTATCGTACTTTATCATTACATTTTAAGAAAGATGAATACTAACTGAATTTCCCAGTTTCTAATGAAAAGTAGAGATTACTTTATCTTCATGAGCTAAATTGAACTATCTGAATTTCAAGATTATTTTTAGCATATGAAATAATAACAAAATCCAATGGTTTTATGATTGAAAGAGTAGAAAGTGTCTTTGTATGTGATCTTATTTAAGCTGGACTTTTCCAAGTCAGTCTTACTGATCATTTCTGTGTTTAGATTCTTTTAAGTTATGCTTTTTCTGAAAAAGAACCACCTTGGTTTCACAGTTGCATTAGTATCACACATACCGTTGTTCAGTTATTGGTAACTTGTTTCTAATAATAGGTCATTGCAAGTAATGCATTAAACTAATGTAATTATGTAATTTCTTGTAAAATTGTTTTCTCGATGAATGATTTAACTTTTAATGCAAATGTGGCTTTTTGTTTAGAAGTGTCTTATTCTGGTTTTATGCTTAATAAGCGAGCAAATCTTAAAGTATTAATAATGAAATACTTAATGTTTCAGGGATGTTGACAGGAATGAATGAGACATCTGCTACAATAGCTGTTGCTCCACAGAACTCTACTAGACTTGTAATAATTGAGAGGGTAGTGAAAGCAGCAAACCTGGGTGTAGTCCCTTCTGGTCAAGATAGCGTACACAGGTAAGATTACATATCATTGATAGTGGAACCATCTTTTAATATGAACCTGTTAGTTCAGAATTCATCAACATTTGATAATATTAGAGAAAATTTTGTTATCCACACCTTTAACAGATAAAGTACCCAATTATACTGTAACATAGGATCCTAAGCAGATATTAATTTGAGCCTAAGCACTCCTCAGCTCTTTATTTGAATAGGTACAAAACAATCGAATATCTAAACTTTACTGTACACACTTTGAGGGAGTTGTCCTTTCCTGGTTTTGTTTCAAAGGGAAAAGGTAGCGTTTTAAAGCACAGTACTTCCAAGAGCATCTATATGTTTTACTGACTTTGTTTCTGTTCTGAAAGTAAGCAGCCTTATTCAGGTTTATCAGAAGCAGCAGCTTGTTTTTCCCACACTAATTTTTTATCTATGATATCCAGCTGGTTAAGCCTAGAACCTGATTTTTTTTTTCAGTCAGGTGAAGATTTTTTAAAATGCAGGTTGAGCATTAAAGTGGACTTCTCCTTGTCCTTCCTATATATATGCAAGGAAAAACAGTGATCAGCCAAGAAAGTCATTGGCCCTGTCTAAATTCCAGATGTTACTTGTAGATAAATCCATTTCATACAAAAGCTGTGGTACAGAATGTCAGTGGAATTTATATGATTGTTGGTTAATGACAGCTTTTAATGTGATGGACTCAAAATATTTAGTCCTGTGAATCTGTATAGCATCTGACTTGTGACAGGAACAAACAGGAAAATTGCCATGGGTGGAAAACCGAGTGGACACAAATAGCAGCAAGATGTAATTGAAAGGTGTTAAAGTGTTTTGGGAATAAGAAAATGCATACATCTCTCCTAGCATCTACTAAAACTTTTCCAGAGTGTGAATTATCTCTTTAGCCCCCTGATTTTTGCTATTTCAATAACAGCAAAATATCTTCTTTTCAAGCAAAGAACAATGTTTTTATTTGAAGTTTTACTGACTGAGATGGCTGCTTCTAACGGTGAGAACCCTGTAGCCTACAGAGGACTAATAACCCGATATTTCTCTTCGTTGGATTTAGGTTTTTTTGCATCGCTGGGCATTTGTATTGCATTGCATTAACATTAACCCAGCTGGATTTTCCTATGTATTTGATACGGTCAATGATAAAATTCTGTTTCATCATAAAAACATGGTACAGCTACTGCGATTGCACTGAAATGATTGTCACTATTGACACCTGCTCCTCCATGAAAAAGTCCTCATTTGTTGCATCCCTGAGGGATCTATACAGCCTGGGTTCTCAACATCAATTCAAAGACTGGGTGAGAATGTCAATCAAGAGAGACTGAAGTGTCTGCAGTGTACAGGTTGTTCTTTATCTTTACCCTATGCATCACATGAGACTTATTGCATAGGGATGGATTGTGTTGTGACTGAGTCTCTAAAAGGCTCCCTAAAATAATAGCTTAGTTCCTAGCTCAGCCACAGGTTTCCTGATTGTAAGTAAGTTTCTAATGGGATCTTGCTTTCTCTTGCTCTTTTGTTTTTTAAAGGAGGTTTTCCACAAAACAGAGTCTATGACCAAACGTAAATAAATTGAAGGTGTACTTTCCTGTTGGATACACTCCTTCAGAGACAGTGGTTGAAGGCTGAAGTATTCAGAGTGCTTTAGAGCATCCCGAAATCTTCTTTTCTTTTTTTGACTCAAAATAGATTGTATTCACAGAAGTTACAGAATAGTTTGCATTTATAACATCCATCAGGAAAAAAAAAAGTTTGTAACAACTTAAATGTCCTACCAGAAATGCCCAGCAATGATAAGCATTTAGAAAATAGCCCTTCTTTTGCTTCACCTTAAGTAACTGGAGTTCACAGATAGTATGTAATCATAATTGCACCTAGTTTTTACTGAGAACAGGAATGGGAACATTAACTAATTGATACTGTGATGAACCTGTTCATGTTTTAAATAGCACTACATTATCACTAAAAAAAGTCCTAGATTTATATGAATGAATATTTGAGATAGAGCTTAGATAATTAAGAGTTTCAAAACTCTTGAAACAACTTACTAAAATGATTATTTTTTAATATATATATAAAATGCATACATTTATTTGGATTAAATAAACTCTGCCATAAGAGAAAACAAAAATGGAGTCTCTTCTTGCAAAATCTCATGGATGCAAGAAGTGTGCCATGTTTTATTTATGTGACATGTACACCATTGCAGGATAATAAAATAAAACTACCTTGACAAAGCAGTTATCGATTCAATAAAAACATCTTTAAAGTTGTTTTTTTTCCCCCTATAGTATTGTCATTTGTCTTGTTTTATTGCAAGTGGTATTTGGGGAAAAAATTATATACAAAAACTTGTTTCAGCTCATTGTGCTATTCTGTGAGGATTACTTGAGTTCACTTCTCGGAAGTGCTTAGTACATACCCTTTTACACAGGAAAAGAAGCACTATTTTTAAACTGACATTCTGCACTGTGCAGGATGAATTACATTAACCTCTTTAGTTGGTCATCCCCAGCTTGAATATTGCTACTTAATTATGGCTGATGCCAAGAATTTTATATTGCCTGTTAATGCAAGATACAAATTCAAAATGAAATTGTATAGTTTAATACAAGTGTATCTAATGGCCATGAACAGGTGCATGTTTCTTTGGGGTTTTTTTCAGTCTAAACATATATGCACTCACGACAAAGATGTCATGCTCGTAGGACCCAAATACTGCACCTAAAATTGATAACACTATTTAGAATTGTATTTTTGCACAAAATAACAATACATAGAGCAAATATAATGAAGATTTGAAAATAAATACTTTAAACAAATATTAACAAAATAGCATGCAGTCACCAGTAAAAAATGGAATAAATGTAAACCTGTCAAATACATCAGCTATATATCAGTCCATATCACAGTATAGCAACACTTTCTTACATGCACTTTTTCTGTCTTTACATATGACTACTGAATTTTTCTATTTACTGGAAATGTAATAATTTGAGTGTAGAACAAAGTGCCAGATAATACAGTTGATTTTATTTTAAACTATATTTTCTGACCTGTTTTATTTGAAGTGATAGCTGCAAAAATTTTGAACTCAATAGCCTATACATATATATATATCAGAACACAAAGGTGCAGATTTGTATTCATACATTTGCAAAATAAATCTGTTGTACTATTTTACTTAAGTACGTAAAATAAGTGTAGTTAAATAAGTGTGGTTTAAATGTAGTTACCTGCTCTTCAAATGAGTTTATACAAGCTCTTAGATTACTGAGCCTTGTGAGGCCGCATATGGTGAATTCTCATGTTCTTCACAGGATTTAACTGTTTTATGTATTGATCTTTCTTGCTTTTGTTATCAAGGGGAAACATTATTTCAATTTTAAAGGCTTCTACTAAAAAGAAGAATATGAAGTGTATTTCAAAAGATAATTTTTTTGAGCAGGAAATGTCTCCTTAAATGGGAGAAGTTCAGGAAAAAAAACGTATTATTTTTCTTAAAATACTATTTCACAAGAGTGATTAAGGCAATTGTTGCAATATACATAGCTCTTTCAATGTTCTGAGAACTGTTGTTTGTTAAAAATACCTAAGAAATGAAGGTTTGGAAGTGGGTTGAGGAGTGCATAGATGTTGACAAAGTGATTTCAAGAGGAATCAGCTAAGGCATCAAGCTTATGTCTTGTGATTCAGACCACATCTGTGGGCATCATTTGAATATCTAAAGACAAAGATGGTGGAAGAAAAATATTTGTTCCTGCAGGGAATGAAATCAGCCTGAATAACTACATTTAGGGACCAAGTACTTTTCAGCTGAAGTATGTCAGCTGTTTGTTGTCAGTGGGGAAAGTCTAGCAGGAATTTTTCCGTCTTCAAGATAAGAGGATACATAACTGAGGACATTTCTTCCCTCAAAGTTGTTTTTTCTGTGGACCATCACTTCAGTTCCTGTCTCTGCTTGGGCAATAACGTTCATTGCTTTATATATCAAAAATAAATTCTAGGCTGTTCTCTTCTATTTCAAAATGTCGTGAGATGAAGACACTATTCAACTCAAGATTTTCAGTAGTTTTCTTTTTAACTAACACGAGCCTTACTTATCCAGAAATGCTCTTCATGCTAGTGTTACTTTCAAGATGTGTTGCTTATTCATCTCAGATTAATATACTAAAAGTTCCTCAGGTATCTTCCTCATTTATTCATTTTCAGCTCCATAACCTCCTACCAGTATAGGAAATACTCATTTTCTTCACTTTGAATGTAGCAAAAGGCAATAGATGGTGACAGAAGGAAAATAGTAGCTGCAGACTTCACTTTTGTCTTACAAAGACTTGAATGCTCTTGTGATCCTCTTGAAAGTGTCAAAATATTGTCTGCTATTATGTAAGATCCTCTGTGTGAAGGAGAGGTGTTTCAGGTGTTTCAGTTGGCTTAGAAAGTTGGCTTTTTGTACGCATAGAAAGTATTTCTTTGCACTACCTACAAAATACGGTGCAAAAGCTTTTAATGTGTTGGCAGTAGCATACAGCAGAAAAGTCTGTTCAGAGTTGGGGTCACAAACTGGATTTGCTTCTTCACTTTTTCACTTTGTTTTGTGTTTATGTGATTCCATTGACATCAGAATATAATGTGTAATGGGATGGAGAATCAGGCCATCTTGAACTGCCTACTTCTCTGCCTTCCACTTGCTGAAGCATTTCTTAAACAGGATGCATTGTACTCTAGTAGATTGTTTCCCTCAATGACTGTGGCTCTACAAAACAGTGCGAGGCAGAGCACCTTTTCCACATTTTTCATTCTTGAAGATTTTACTTGCATATTGCCCAATCAGTCAGTGAGAAAAAAGTCTGAACCCAACAGGCTGGATATGAAGAACAAATTTTAGTCAACCTCAACTCATTTAATAGTTCATTGAACTAGTCTGCTGCCTCTGTTGTATTTTGGAAGGAATCCACAATTAGTAAGAGGAAATAGTTGAGTTGGAAAGTGAGCATGGTGTCATCTACATATCTCTATTCTGCAGTTCATCAGGATGGCCTTAACCATTGACCAGCACCCTGAGACACATGCCATCATTAATTTCAGTCCTCTAATTTGAGATGGTCAAGTCTGTAATTTCAGCAACTCAGTATGGGACAATCTGAGGTTTTGGAGAAAATAAAATCTCAGCTTCTTTCAACACTGAAGCCTTAATCTGTTTCAGAACAGCCATTTCACATTTTGAAACAATGAGTTTAATGTCCTTCTCCATTACAATCATGAAAGTGGTCATTCTAATAGCCACCTCTCCTTTCTAGAGATCACCAGAACTTGCAGAGAAAGAATTCTCATGTCTTAGCATGTTGTCCTAGTAGACACCTGAATTAGCAGCCAACAAGCTAGCTTTTAAACAAGAAGTGCAAAACAGCACTTCTGCTGATTGCTGGGGCAGGTCTAACTAGCTCAAGCACAGCATTGTATGCAATGACTGTGCTGCTTCTAGGACCTATATTTTTAAGGACACTTGACTGCACCATATAGATTCCCCCCGATTGTTCAGAGCTTGATGTGTGTAGTACATCATTGTTTAGCGTACCCATGACCTATGTGATTTTGTGAATAAGCAAGTATTGAAAAACATGTAAAATATCGTCCGCCTGTCTTTTGGAGGCTTGCATTATTATCCCGTAGCAAGATCAAAAACATACTATGTAAATCATGTAATACAACAGTAAGTACACAGCAATGGGTGAGCATTGAAATCCTGAAGAATGGAAAGCAACTAGATGGAATAGAGAAACATGCATAAAATGCTTAAAAAAGAGAAATGCGAGGATCAACACATGTTTTTCACTAGCTTTTATTCCCCATCCCATGCATCAGCCTGACAGTCTGGTTGTATTCACCCCTTTTTATCATTTTGCAACCTGTCATGTCCCATTTATAGTATATTGGCAGACTGATTCTCAAAGGAAAGAGGGTTTTGTTTACAGACAATTTTGATTATCAGAGAATGGTGTGCTTAGTAATCAGTTATCCTCCCCACATCTTTTTAATCCATCAACACTTAATGTGGGGAGAAAACGTATGCAATTGTGCATGTATGTAGGTAGGTTTGTATTGAACAAAACCCCAATTAAAGGGGGCCACCTGGAAAATTTCTCTGTGTATGTCATCTTCCAATTTGTACTACATTTGGAAGAATTCTCAGGCAGAAAGTTGGTGATCAGATCTCATCAGCTTACCATAACTAACAACTGCATCTGCTACCAGCGTGCCAGGAAGGAAGAACTATCACCCATCTATTGAGGATAAAGACAGTATAGAAAATTCTGAGAAATATAAATTGTTTATAGTTACTCCATTTGAATCCAAATGTGTTCTCAGTAGCTGACAAACAGGTCTTATAAATCCAAGAAGGCTTTTTTAAAGACCTTTTCTGCTCTGTGTCCACACAGAAATCTTTCCTAAGATTTTTTTACTAAGCGATCGGCCTGTCGGAGCGCTCAAATGAAGTGAAATCTACCTCTGGCAATAGCTCCTTTGATGCAGTTATGTGGACCGTTCTGCTTCTGTCTTTCCTTAGCTGTGGTGCTCAGTCATCTTTTTGTACTCTTCTAGAGAGCTGCAATGGGTAGCTGAGTAAATAAACTTGTAATAGACATGCATCCTTCATTTTGTTTCCTAATTTCTCAAGTAGGAATTAATTAGAGCTAAATACTCTCGGCAAAACAGTTTCTCTGGTAGCCTTTATCCATAGGAGACAGAATTTTAAATGGAATAGTATATTCATGGCCACAGTATTTCAGCTTCCATTGTAGCTAGAAGTTGTAAACTCTTAATGTTTTCTTGATTTATGATAGAGGTAATTCTATTAAAAAAAAAAAAAAGCTAGACTAACTGTTTATATTTGTTTTGTCAGCCAAAGACTAAAAGTCTTTCCGGTTAGCCACTATTCTTAAGTAAATATTTTTATTCCTAGAGAAAATGAAAACTGTATTTTTTAAATATGAAAGTACTCATTCAGTAGTTTCTACTAGATATTCCTTAATCTGTTAACCAAATCCTAATGTTCCAAAACCTTGCAGTTTTCACCCTGCTAACAAAAGGGCCCTGTATGTATTAATACAGTTTTCATGTATTATCAGCATATGAAGATTTTGATTAATTGGTACAAAATACTTGATCAAGAGAATGCCTTTCAACAACATCATTTTAAGGCCCTTAACTTTTTAAATATGTTACTGTATTTAAGGAGCTTGCATGTGGATTGGGGAATTTAAAAATAACTTGAAGAAATTAAATTTGAGCTTAACATTAAAAGTATATGAGTGAGTCATTTTAGGTATGAGGTTAATCAAAATAAATTGTTCTCGTCTAGCTTATTTGCTGTCCACTAGAGGACAGCACTGCTTTTGTATCTGAATGCTGTAAAGTGAAAAATATGTGCAGCATTTTCTTTGAAAAACAAACAGGAACCTTCTGAACCAGTTGTTTAAACAGAAAACATTTAACATTTTAAAAACTAACCAAACAGAAGAATATCTTTGATTTGAAAGATCTCTGAGAAAGTTTAACATTTTAATGTATTTCTGTAAGGTAACCTCTTTTCTTGGAATTAAATAATTTTTCTGCAAATTAAAATTCATAGCCCCTTTTTAAAATGGACTGTAATTCTGTAATTCTCTAATACTTATATTAAACATCTGATTCTTTAAGTAAAATAAAAAGAACAGACTCAATAAGAAAACAAAATAGATCAAGTATTACAAATATAATTTTCTAGATGTGAGGACCAAATATTTTGAGTCAAGCTTTTAGCTTATTGACATTTTGGGGAGGAGATATAAATACCTACATATAAAAATGCTGAAAATTTTGTACTAAAGGTAAATTTGGAGGATGATAAAAATTCATGCAGCATCTTTTTGAACATGTGGAGTAGTGCTATGTATTAGACTATAAGTTAAGAAGACTCACTAGTATTCCTGCATTTTTGTTAGAGGTACAGTGCAACACTTGCAACTGAGGACAAACTCAAAATCTCTTTTGTCAATAGAACTAAAAATGGTAAAAATATAGTACAGATTTGATTACAATTTATTTTACAATTTTATTATTTCATTAAACCCCAAAATAGTTAATACTGGAAATAATTACATTATGGCAACAAATTGGGTATTTTGAACAATTTTTTATTGTAAGATAGTGTTAAAATAGTATGAAATGTACTGGAAAAAGAAAACATCAAATTTTTGTAATATGATTCTTGAGGTAAATATTAACTAAATTTTATTAGTAGCAGCCAATGTTAAACGAAGTTTCTTTGCTGAGAGATTAAAATCACCAGATTAAGAAAAAGATCCTTCTTTTTGTGAGTGTATTTCTGCTTATGTTTGAGTATTAAGATTACTCTATCCCCAGGTCAGAACCAATACATAGTAATGCTATTCTGAATACTTCTTTTTCATGTGCTAAGGCTTACTCAAAGAACGAATAAAAGTAATTAGTAATTTAGCCAATTTTTAGTTGAAATGTTAATTATAAAGTTAAGCCTGTACATAGATAGAATTTATCAGAGTAAGGTGAAGATTCAGAGGACTGAAACTATAAACATTTTTGTTGCCCAGTTGGTACACTGGAAGATGCTTCATAGTTTTTCATTCTTATATTTACAAACTGAAGACTAATTCACAGCAGTATTTCTTTCCCCTTTGAATATATTCATTGCATAACTTGATTACACATTTGTCAACTTTGCACTAATTATTTTTCTACAGCTAGGGCAGGGCATTGCATCTTCTGATCGTCTTTCTTACTAATAGGATTCTGTCTGCTTCAGCAGGCAGTAATTGAAGGCTTCATGTACAAGATTTAAAGAAAGGGTGGAGAAAAAAAAAGTTTTTGCCTTCATGGGCCATTTTCACTGTTTCTGGTAAGCAATAGAACAGAAAAAGAAGAAAATTTGGCTTGAATAGAAAAAGCAAAGAAGAAGGAGAGCGCCCGACAGGAGAGAACGTATGTGTTAGTGCTGTTGAATTATGCGTAACAAAGCCTGCTCTGCTGTAAACACATGTCCCGATAGTGAGGGTTCAGGTGTAAATTTACTTTCTCAAATGCTGAATTTTAAAGAGCAGATTTTGAGTGAGTTACTCTGTTGCTGTCTCTTCACTGGCATGGAATTTTCATAACCTTTCCCCATAAAAATCCTTCTCCTGTTTATTGTGGCTATCTACAAATAAAGGGAAAATAGCTTCTAGTCATCGTTACAAAGCCAGTGTTTGGCAAATGCTGTCACATTGCAGTGTCTGATGCTCTGTGTTTTCCCTTGATATCAACTATAAATCAAATATTTTTGTGTGATAATCATTAACAAATCTTATTTTCATGGTAAGTGACCAAGAATATGTACTTGATTTTTAACTCTTGAAAGACTGAATGACTTTCTAAAATTATACAGTACTTTATTGATGTTGATTTAGAATTTGATTCTTAGTATGTTTTTCCTTACCTTGTCACAGGTACTACATTTATGTAAAAATAATCTATTAACTCCTTCTCTTTTTTTCCATGTCACATAGCCTTAGGATAATTAACATTCTTTTAAAAAAAAAAAATTTGGAAAAATTTAGAATATGCAAATATATCTCATTGTTATGTTTCTAATCTGTCTTGATTTTTTAAATGGGAAAAGTATTAACGGCTGCAAATCATTCTGAATATTTTTAATTACGTTAAAACAGTTTTAGAATTAATATTATCACAGAAAGAAAACTACAAAACAACTGCAGTATAGCAGAAACAACCTTCCTGAAATTGTTAGTAAATATTTGGTTCTGGTTTCTGAATGGTATTGTCATTTACTTTCCTATTTTTTCATATTCACTGATGCATCCTTTGTTGCAGCAAAACCATGCTGATAGTATAATGCCTTATGTTAAGAGTTGTCCATACAAAAAATTATTTCTTTCGGATCTACAACCAACCAATTTACAAGCTAGATTTTAATCTAATATAGTGCAGTTTCTAAGGCTTATTTCAGTCTATCAATTCTGATTGGGTTTATTATCTCTTTTAAATTTTTTTTGTATTCAAATTCTAACCTTTAAGGCAGTATCAAATTTCAGAAAAAGTAAAAAATAATTACTGACCTTGTGGGAAAAATAAGTTTCTCACAAAGAATAAATACCTACTATAGAGAGTGATTTAATTTTTGCTGCTGAAAGGGGTTTTTTAATGGCTCTCTGGTCTAAGTATTCAGTGGAGCACAAAACACATTTTGGAAAATCCACATGGGCTTATGATAAGGGTAAGCATATAAATGCAGTAACATGTACTTAGTCGGAGAACACCTATTACCTAAATCCTTCAATGACAGTATATTTAAAACATCTAAATAATTAGCAAGTCAGTTTTACTGATAGTGTCTTCTAACCAGAAGTCAACTGCTTCATCCTTATATAGCTGTATTCAATTTCAGAGATTGTATAAGCATATTTATATTATAGCTCTCTTTAGAAACAAAACTATATTCCCTGCTTTAAGGAACAGATTTCAATTTCTGAAGTTCAAAATCAGTGGTAAACCCGTTGTGTGGTTGCACTCTAATTTAATGGTGAACTAAGTCATCCCGTTCTATTCCAATCCTTTTTACACTAAGCGATTCCAGATAGGTGACCATTGATACAAACCGATTAGCTACTGCTAGTTATGCATACTAACACTTTGTGTAAAATTACCCAAGTATCAGACCCTTTGCATCTTGCTAACCACATACAAACCCAAATTTTACTGATTTTACGTGTTTTCTTCAGAGGTATGGAAAAATATTATTGATCCTCGATGTGATTTTGCAAATCCACATGTAAAATATCAAAGCAAAACTCATCACTGGTGCTTTGGGCTGCCTTGGCTTTCACAGAACTGACTTTGTATCACTTTCAGGTTTTAATAAAAGAGAGTAAAATCAAGCCTCGGGGCTATGAAACACAGCAGGAGTGCCAACTACCAACCTATTTATGTGCATACTCAGACATAATCTGCTTCTATGTTGTCCCAAGACACAACTGTTAAGTAAATAAAGTGACTAATAAGACTATTGTTTCTATAATTATCCCCCTGTCAAAATCAACAAGAGAAATAGCGATCTTCTACATCACAGTGCAAATAGATGAAATCATTGCTGTAACTAGCTAAGTAGCTAATTTTTGTAGTAGTAACGTTGTTTTAGAACCTCCTATTAAAGGGAGAGGTCTTTGAAGGTATCTATAATCCGGACAAAAGAAATAGATTGACCTGTGATGGGTGACATTAGAGAAGTGTTCCATGTTTCCTTAATTAGTATAATGTGTTATGAGATTTTGATATGCTTAGTTTAAAAAGAAAAAAGACAGAAATTACTTCTCGTTTAAAGAGAACCTGCTTCCTGCTTAAGTGGCTAATATTTTAATTAAGTCTGGAGTGAAGTTTTTTGAGTATCTCCTGATAAACTCCCTCCTTTATGTTGATGGTAATTAAACAGATCCCCAAGGGCTTGGGTAGGTGCTTTGCGAGGCCCATGCTAATTGTCAGACATGAGACACTGACCAGTTGGTTTGCTCTTGAATAGCCGACAGCGTGCTGTCAGCCCAGCAGTTTGATTTTTCTGTATTGTGAGCTGTTGTCAGGGCTAACTGGGTCCTATTGTGGCTGAAGATGTTGCGCAAATTGAGGCAGATGGCTCTGATTCAGACACGTGTCATTCAGAAAGAGGAGAGGAGATTGGCCCTGCAAAGTGGGGTCAGACTGGGTCACAGACCTGCTCTACACTTGTTAGTGTTTTCAAAAGCCCATGTGCAGCAACTTTGTTGTTGTCAGGTCACCAAGGGGGGGAAAAAAAGGGAAAGGGGGGCAAAAAAGCATGGTGTGCTCCTTGTGGAAGATGGAAGACGAGGCTGTTGCCATCCTTTTCTGTTGCCATCCTCTTCCTTACCGTCTCTTGGGCCTGCCTGTGCATGCAGAATGAATTAACAGGATTGACAGAAGTTCATTGTGCCTAAAATGGCTTTTCAGTCAATTGTGGTGCTTAAAAGGCTAGTTTTGCTTTTAATTCCATGTAATTAGTGGGTTCTTCATGTCTTGGAATTTAGTAATGGTGCATTAGTCCTAACTTTTGCTTATCTGGTTGGCTGGAGAGAGGGGTTTGCTTGCTTTCTAGGGTTTTTAGTAATTATAAAATATTTAGAAATACTGGCCACATTTCTATTATTATATATTCTGGAGATAAATTCACAGATGGAATGATTTGATGTCTTGCTGTTACCATCATTTCAAATTATCATGTTGGATCTTTATAATTTTTAATATTTTTAGTTGGAATTAATTCCCAAGATGACAGGAGGATACACTTTTCTGAAAGTAAAACAATTTGACTTTTTGGAACTGTTCTACTACATTTAGCATAGTTGCATTTTCTTTGGGGCACCAAATAATGATAGTTATCCATGGAAAACTCCACACAGCTGAATTCAAGTTGCCAATGTGCACTAAAATAGTTCTTGAGTATTGTAGATGAACTGAAGAATCAGAATTTACATTAAAATTTATTTAAATAGATTTTATTGTTTGCACTATTAAATACACAATTTTGCATGATACTTTTTTGTCCTTAAATGCAAAAATATTTACACAATGCTGAACTAATTCTTTCTGAAGAATTTATGGAGGTTTTTATGGTTTATCCCCCGAAATGCATTAATGAAATTGGAGGCATTTTATTATATTTGAGCTCATTTAACTTTTGCAGAAAGAGATATTAGTAGTCTTTGACCTTAAGATCCTCAGTGATTTTTCTTTTTTCTTTTTTATTTTTCCTTCCTCCTCCAGATTTGCAGCTAAAACTGTGCACAGTGGGTCACTGATGCTAGTCACAGTGGAGCTGAAGGAGAGCTCTACAGCACAGCTCATCATAAACACTGAGAAAACCGTGATTGGTTCTGTTCTGCTGCGGGAGCTGAAGCCTGTCCTGTCCCAGGGGTAACCTGCTTACATCTGGACTTCAGAATCTGGCACACAACAAAAGTGCCTGGCATCCACTACTGCTGCCTTTCATTTATAATAATAGCCCTTCCATCTGGCAGTGGGGGAAGAATACACTCTTGACATTCTTGTCTTCTGCTTTAGAATGCTAGTGTGTATCTATCATGTATGCAAGTCCTTTCCTTTTTTTTCCTGCTTGCTAACCAAAGAACATATATTTTACTGTCAGTTATCTGCGCTTTTAAATGTATTTCCCATTTGTTCTACCCTAGTCTTTCCCTCTCCGCTCCCTTCCCCCACTACCTTTCTCCCCCAATCAGTTTTCCCCACTGTAGTGGACAAATACTAGATAATAAAGTTCAAGGGAAATCACAGTGCTTGAAAAGTGAGTTAAAATGGCATGTAGGTTCCAGCAACATATACAATAACTACAGAGAGGTTTTGTTGCTTAAGTGTAAAAATGCAATAGGTACAGCAAAATGGTGTTTGCTTTTTGGAAGTGCTTGTAAACCTGAACTTGTCTATTAAGAATATTGTTCCCACCTACTGCCATTTTCTCAAATATTCTGTTAAGATGCCAATAAAGTAGTGCTATGAGCAGAGGCTTCCTCTTTCTTGTTTTCGTAGACAACTGAAAATTATGATCGCCACTATTGTATATAACTGGTTAATTAAACTAAATACTAACAAGGTTGGACACTACATATGCATCAGCAAACTGTTCTTGTGAGTAGCCAGCATTTGTGCTCTTATTGTAATTTTCTGCTATGCAGTTACATTTTTGTTAATAAACAAAGCCAGTAATTGCCTATTTTCAAATTGGCCCATTCATAAAATACTGATTGAATTATTAGAAATTAGTATTATATGAAACACTGATTATTAGACTACTGTGGCAAATACTGTCATCTAGCTTAATAAATTCTTCAGATCTTTGCTTCAAATTTCTATTGTAAACTGAGATTAAAATGTGTCCCACCGATGCATAAACCAGGGCTCAAGGCAAAGAGAAATTCATAACCATATCTACAGAACTAGGGCTAAGACTGCCAACAGCTGTGCAACCTTTGTTGCACCCAGTTTTCTGCCTGTAGTCTGCGTGTCACTCATTTTGACCTTCCCATCACATTCTGGTTACATGATAGGACTGAAGATGCTGAGCTTTGTCATTTCATATCAGTTCTCCTCACTTCCAATGTGGCTTTTCCTAGTAGCTCATGCCTCTGCTGCAGGTGTTTTCGTGATGCAGAGAAGATACTCGGATAACTCTACCCTTGCTCCATCACCAGGACCCTTGTGGTCCTTTGATGCTAAGTGGTGCTGTTTTGGTTTAGCTTTCTGGATGATAGGAAATACCGCTTCATCAGAAATGTTGCATTACTGCACACTGGAAAAGTCTTCTAAAATTTTCTACTAAAATTTGGTAGAACTAAAAGGTAGGTCCAAAGTGTAGCCGAGTTTATTGGCAAATTTTAAAGAGGGGTTCATTTTTTTACTTATTTAAGTTGCACTTCTGTAAGAAATGTAGTTCTAGGTTTTGCTAGCACACAAAATATGCTGGTACTTCTCAGACAAAGAAACAAGGATCTTATACCCTCAACAGAAATGTACATGTTTTTAACCAACATTCACAGTATTTTATGCTAATCCTGCAATAAGTTTTTTCTTGAATTACAGTTTTCAAGTGTGATGTAAAAGTTATTCAAACAGATGGAAAATTATTCACTTCAGAACAGAGAAAATGCAGGTTAGTCTAGATGGTATTTGATATTAAGGCTCAGTGAGAAGGTGGTGACTTCCTGAGAAAAGACTGAACTGCAAAAACAAACAAGAATTGTTTCTTGTACCACAGTATAGATCAAAGGAAAGCATATTAATGCTATGTAAGTCACATATGTTGCTGAGTAATTTCTGCCCCCCTAGAGTACTTTATACATTTTAATAGTGAAGCCCAGAAACTTGTGTATAGTAAGGATATTTGGGAGTTTCTGGTATTAATTCACATTTTGCAACACTCTGTGACTGGACCACATGGTCCAGTGGTTCAATAACTCTTGGTACAGGCATCTGGACTGACAGATTTTGAAAATTTATTTTTATTTGAAAATTTATGCTGCCTTCCCCAAATAGTAATTGAAAACTTATTTAAAATTTTAAAAATTATTATTTTTAATTATTAAGTAGTAATTTGGGGAGAAGATTTCTTTAAAGACAGATATTTAAATCGTTAAATGCCTCTGCATGTAATAAAGCTCATCTCTTCAGGAACCTAAACCTGAGCACATGTAAGTGTCTTACATTAATAGTGGAAGTTGCACTTGATCATAATTAATCCAGTTAGCAGTAGTTAACAATAGTTTCTTGGTTTTGCTATGTATCATTTTTATTCACTTTCTTTGATACTTTTCATTATTTATAGAGGCATCTTAAAGGTTATTAGGATATGAAGTAGAATGACTAGTCTAAATTGCAATCTAGAATTCACTTCAGAGTGACTTGCTTGTACTAGGTAGCAGCAGCTACTACCTCTATGGGCTTTTCAGTCAGGAGCCACACACTGAGAACCACCTGGCTTCAGCAAGAATCTAGACCTGGGCACCCTTGGAACGTTCCTGGATGCGCAACTTGGCATGCCAGGAGCAACGCTGAAGCATAGTATTGCAGTACTGGTGAGGTGAGTTTTGCTAAAACGGTTAGGGAATTGTGTCGCGGTGTAGTTTAGGGACCAGGAGGTAAGGGTTAATTACTTAAATTGTGAAGGGTTCAACCACAATGGAACCTCCAGAAATATGGGAAAACCAGTAACAACTACGAACTGAAATATTGTAAATAGGAAATTTGGGTATAATTTTATTAACTGTTTAATTAACTCATGCCCAAGGAAGTGAAACTCAAAGAGACTCCAAGAGTATTGTGATCTAGTTCAGGCCATAAACTGATGCCAGTAATTATGGGTTGAAGAATTGCATATCAAGGGCAAACATATGAGAAAGTTTCGGCATAGTGAGAGATTGACAGTTTACCTCTACTTTGCTTGCTGCTTGTTTCCACACACCCATATATTCCCCCTTGTGAAGAGGAAGAGTTTGGGGGTTTTTTTCTTTTTTTTATTTTAAATAATAATTTTCAGATGTAGTTATTCCAAAATAACTCCAACCATTTGTAAAGAATAGGGTACAGGCAGAATATAAACATAGGCTTGATGCATGACAGTCAAAATAACGATTTTTTTCCTCTTATTTTCCTTTCACATTTTATGATCCTTCATAAATGGATAATATCTTTTTTCCTGCATACCCTGCTTTAATTCCAGTAACTAATTTCTAAAGAAAAATACCAGAAATAGAAATGGGTCTAGAGCTAGGAACAAATAATGGAAGATATAAATAGAATACCATGTGAAAGGATAGTGGAAATAATTAAAGTGTTTTTAGAGCAGGGACATGATACAGTATATGAAATAATGAATGGCATAGAAAAGACAAATTGGGCTTTCCTGATGATATTTTCTACTAACTCAGGAACAAGATGGCATTCTGTAACATTTCTAAAGCAATATATGTAAATAGAAGGAAGAAATTTAACTTTTTTTTCCCCTGTCTTTAAACACAACATGTACTTAAGCTCTGGTCATCCACTGTCACAAGATAATACAGTGTTTACTAAAAGTGGAACAAGACTGGAAACGCACATTAGCAAAGGAATATAGAGGTATGTGTTGGATAGGATACAAAAACACATAAGGGCTCTAGATCTTCTTGATCTGAGGCTTTGGCTAATTACTGATATTTGGTGATAGGATGAAATCCTTCTGCACACTTTGTTTTGCAATAGTCCATTACAGTTCTTTGTTAAAAATATTCAATTACTGAACTGTCTAGTTTTGCATACAATATCGTATATGCTTGAATTAATTTTAACTTAGCACTTAAATGCCCTAACAAGGATTCTGGTATGCAATGTATGAGTAAGTTGAATCCTCCCAAGACCTTATCTGACTTTCACTGTGTGCCTGAAACAAGCATGTGAGGATTGGACTCTGTTCCCTTTATTATCTGCTTGTCTTCCTCCCTTTCCCTATATTTGTTTCTTTTGTCATAAAGTGTGTGTATTTTATAACACGTGTTATATTAAATGTTTTGTGGTGCAGACACCAGGCTTTGCTGTGTTTGCATAGTGTGGTTTCATTGCTGATAGGAGGCTTTGTGCACAACCCTGATGCAAGCAATGCTTCTGTCCAGGTTATTTTCCTCTTATTTGATATACTAGGACTTTGTGTAGCACAGTCCAGTGAACCTGTTTCGAAGAGAAAGAGATGGTGAACACCACTGCATTTCCAGTCCCACAGCTACCTGGTTTTGCTTCAGAAGGTACAAGGTGAACTACTCTTCAGGGGTTAGTAACCCTGACTGTACTGCCCCAAATCTTGATCTGCTTAAATCCCTGTGTACGTTCTGGTGCATATACACATACTTTACAAATAGCGTTACTCTAAACTCCTTTTTACCATTGTGCACATACAGGAGAGAGAGCAAAAATTATGTCTGCTGGCTTCCACCACTGCTTTTCCAGTCCTCTCCAGGTCCCAGCCTGTTCTCACCCTGTTCCTGGCAACATGCCTCCTCCTTTGGTCTCCTTTCCCAGACATGGCTTTTGGGGGAAAGGAAAGGGGACAGCAGCTCTGCCCTTAGCACAACCTAATAGAGCATATATGTTGTGAGTCAGCATCCACACCTCCATGTCCCCCTCTGGCTCGGACCTGGTTCTTCTCCTTGATGGGAAAGATTTGGACTAAGCCTTGCAAAAACAGCTGACCTTCAAGAAAGAGCAAGAGCTGTTGGTGCGCTCGGGTCCTTCTCACTCTCCCACCCTGTAAAATTGCTGGGGGGCAGTGGAAAGGTGGTGAAAGTGGAAAGTCACTAGCCATGGCGAATGGCAGGTGGGTGAGGGAGATGGCCGGTAAAAGTGAGAGAGCGCCCTGGTGCTGCCAGGCTGCAGAGCTCCAGACTTGTCTCGGACCATGGGACACCCACTAGCTCGGGCTTACGGCAGCACGCTGAGTTTGGCAGCTGGAGCAGAGCAGCCAAGGGAGGCGTAGGGAGGGCAGGAGCCTTGGGAGGGGCAGCGTCGGCTCTTCTTCTGCAATGCATCACATCTGACCAAAATAGCTGCCCCTCGTCACCTCCATGCACCACCGGCGGCCACAGGCCATCCACGTTCACAAGGGCGGCCTAGGCAGCCAGGGAGGCTGGCAGATGGTGGTCGCTACAGGTGCCCTGGAGCTGAGGCCTGGTAGCTGTGGCTTCACGGGGACGGTGGAGCGGCCTCTGCCCACCCTGCAGCCACCCAGGCACACCTGGCCTGGCTGGGGTGCCAGAGAGGCCCCCGGGTGCTGGCAGCCTGCCTGGGGAAGGAGGAAGGTGGGCAGGCCGGAGGAGAGGCAGCAAGCCCCTGTTCCTGGGCTGCAGAGCGGGGAGTTGTGCGGGATACTGGCCTCCAGAAAGGGCTGCAGCTTTAATGGAGGTTTGTCATTAAATCAATCCCAAGCATAGGGGAAGTGTGAGCTGAGCAGCCTAGTGCCATACCCGGGAGGCTTTACCTGGGTGTGAGGCCTCCCTTGTCGTGACGGCCTCCACTCTCAGCAACCCTGAGCAGACCTGTGTGAGTGCACACAAGGGCTGCAGCTTCGCGACGGTGGCTGGCTCTGCCTGAGGCACTGCAGACCCCCTAATTTTCTCCTAAATGGTGCCTGGAGGCTTGTACCTAATGTACCTCGCTGCAGAGGACACTTTCCTCTCTTAGCGGATGCTGTTTCACATGCAGAATAATTTGATCCCACGGTATTTATTATTTCCTATCATTTTCATTTTGGTTTGCCCTATTTTGTGTATTTGTGTGAGGTTGTTTAGGCATTTAGTTGCACTCTGCATATGCACCAGCAATGCACAGCGTACCAGCACTTGCTGAACCCCATTTGGAAAGTAGATGGTATTCCTTATGACTCTAAAACATCAGTTGTGAGTGAGGTAGAAGAGATGAAAGAATTACCAATTCAATTATTTTTTTAGACCTTTTTTTTCCAATTTTGGCAAAAAGCAAGTATCCGTCCCACTTGGTACTGTTGATTCCTCCCTCAGCTGCCTTTCTACAAATGTTTTCAGATCCATGCTCTAAAGCGAACCAGCAAGATGATTTGGGTTTAAAGACCTTATAATCTTTTCTGTGAGGCTGCAGTGTGTTGGTGGGGTTTGGGGTTGGTTTTGGTGGTCAGATGATTTCACTGACAGGGGTTGGAGCTCAGCCCTCCAGACATTTGGATTCAGCACAGCTAAGAGGGGGTACAGCCTGGTGAGGTAGAGAGAGGAGCCCCTTTCATTCCTCTTGCCTTTTCCATCTTGACACCATGCCAGAGCAGCACCAAAGTGGCTGCTTCTATCAGAGGGAAAAAAAAGGGCACCTCTGACACCGGGTCCAAAAGAAACTGTTCTGCTCCAGCTGGATCTGCAAGCCTCTACCAATGCCTGGGTTTGGGCAAAGTTAGTTGGTGGCTCAGCTTCACATAACTGAAAGTCATACTGATTTCTGCGCTGTGGTGTAATTGCTTAAAAAAAACATGTTATTTGATAATTAAGATTCTGGAGTGAATTGTGTTCTTTTGGGTTCTTGCACTGTTTCTCCATCAGAGACTTGGTTTCAGCGGTGTGCAGCTGCTGGAGTTGATTTACAGTGCTGCGGCTGTGGCTAGTCATAAATAAATCCTCTTATATAGTTGTTATGAACACCTGTTAGATCATCTGTCAGCAAAGCGCTGTTCACATTTATCATGGTGCGGTAGTTATTTTACCTCAATCCATTTCCAACTGACTCGGCCTCCATCACTGGATTACTATTACCACACCATAATCGCTCGTTTCCACTCCATGTTACAACTTGCAGATAAAAGATTTCACTACTTGGCCAAATTTCATAAATAAAGGAGCAGTTCAGTGCAGTAAAAGTTTATTTTTGTCATCATTTGTCACCCCATTATTCTATAAATCAAATGGAATAGTGCTATTGCTAGCTCAGGCGTTGCTGTCAGCCCTAGGCATGGAAATGGTCCGTTTCTTCTTTTTAGATGAGATGACATGTCTTTCAGACTTAACTGGCTTATGGCTTTGTTTCACCCATTTTATTTTATCACCCCTTCAGAAAAATCCTTGGGGACCCAGAGAGACTAAAGGAGTAAAATGGAATCAGAAAACACAGTAAAACATGCTGCTTTAGCTGTGTTATGTACATTTCCCTCCCCCGCAATCATTCATTTACAAACTCCTCCACAAAAATAATGGATCTGGATATAAACAGCCCCTCAATGCATTCTCTGGCTTTGCGCAGATTTTATCGTTCATGTCAAAACCTTGGGACTAAAAGGGCTCCGGAGAGGGTGCTTCAAAGTCCTGCTAATGCGTCTGCTCCTAAATGGACTTCCCACCTGCCCAGGGATGCGTTGTGGGGTTGTGCTTTTGTTTTGGTCTGTGCCGATGACTTGTATTTTGGGCTCTGAACTGTCTAATAATGTTGTGCTGCACCTTGCTACGTGGCTTCACAACCCAAACCCTCAGGAGATTCCCCTGTGCCTTCCCAGGCACAGCCTTCACAGAAATGTTGTTTGCTTTTTGGTTTTTTAATGATTTCTTAACTCTAGCTATAAAATCTGTTCCTAGTCTGTGCCTTGGTTTTTTGGCCCTGTGTCCATTTACAGACGCTTGGGGTTTGCTTGATTTATTGAGGAGTTAGGAGATGGATCTCAGACTAAATTCTGAAGAACGCAATACTCCTAGGTTTAAAAAGAGCCAGATAGGATGATGATAAAGGGATGGGGTAATAGAAAAGGGTTTATAGTTGATATTATACTTCTGAGTTGGTTCTAATTCAAGTTACATTCTTCATAGTCATTATGTAGCTCATAAATTCAATAAAGTGTTTTACTATTACTATAAAAATGACAGGAGGGGGGTTTTATGTTGTAAGTTTCGTTAGTTGCTCTTCCTGTTTTATGTTGAAGTTCTCAGGCCGTTATGTCATTAAACTCCTTGGAGTCTGAAGGGCTCAGGCCTCTCTGTTCCTTATCACTGGTGCGGTGCCTGCTGTAGGGCAAATGTCTGCATGGACAGTCTCTGTCACCATCACCTTCCTTGTCGATGACTTTTTTCAGTTCCATTTTGGCGTTGTGTTTTCATTCAGAACCCCAGGTACCTGCCTTTGTGAGGAGGCAAGGGGAGTTTCAGGGTAGCTCTGGCCCCGCTTTCAATTCCGAGCTCTGGACATCAGTTCTCACCTGTGGCTGAGCTACTCACGCATGAAAACAGCTAAACCTTCTTACTGCAGTGGATCTTGGGTGTCTGTGGGAAGAGCCTGCTGCCAAAGAGGAATGCTGCACTATGGAAATAAAGTGCCTTTGGAGAGTTCACCCTCCCCTTTGCCTTCCCATAAAAATTTGCTGTGACTTTTCTTCAGCTACCTTCATTGTAAAATTACAAGCTCATCTTGCTTTGAGAGTCTTGTTCAGTTTGGCCATGGGCTAATGCTTGCAAAACAGTCTCTTGTGCGTTTGCTGGGAAGGTCTCTAAAGGCAAATCCAGGAGGGTTTTTGCTTCTTCACTCAGGGGAGGGAGGATTTTTTTCGAAGGCACTGTACAATTTCTGTTATTTCTGCTTCATTAGAGGAAAGAAGCATTGAATATGTGACCCTGGAGCCTTTGCATTCTCCAGATGTTTGCTTTGCACACAAATAATCTGCATGAAAACAGCAACTGCTAATTCAGTGGCCAAAGTGCATCAGGACCCTAATCTAAAACCTCCCAATCCATCCAGCTGTCTGGCATTTGCTATTATAGGGCACCAACAGAGAAATGAGGCTGTGGCTTTATCACTGCACCCTGGGTGACAACTTGATTTTCTGCTTTCACCGCAGGCAGCAGCAGCCCAACATGATGGGGCTGTTAATTTGTGCATTTCATGGTGTCTGTCAGGGGGCCGGGAGAGGAGGGTTTCAGGGGAAGGGAATGGAGCATGTCCCAGCCTCGGAAGCACCTGTCTGCATTGACGGCACAGAGCACTTCTTATTAGTGTGCAGGTCTCTAAATGCAGCCCCAGGATGACAGCCTGGCATTCCCAGCACCCACACAGTGTGACAGGCGCAGGCAGCCGGTCCCATTGTTTGCCCTTGATGAGCATGTCATTAATGGAAATGGAAGAAAGTGAGGGCCACATCAGTATTCAAATAGCCTCCATCCTCTCTGCCATTCAACCGGCTGGCTCAGGCGGCTGCAGATTTCCTTCTGCAGCTCGACTTACACATTTTCACAGATTTATTCCCATTGCATACAAATCCCCTCCATGTAGCTCTGGCCCCATGCCCCCCCACTCCCCTCACATGCACAGACATGTTCTTCATCATCATCTGATCCCCCAAAAACAAAATGGGAGTTCTCCCCTTCCTCCTTGTTTTGTGAATTGCTAAGGTATCATTAGCAAATACTTGCTATTTGCAACCCAGGAAATGGAAGGTGCTATTATTTAAACTGGAAGCATCAAGCAAAGGCCTGATGTATTGTTTGTAATGTTCTTATTTGCGCCCGAGCAACTATTGATGCTTGTCTAGGTGACCTGTTTCTTTATAATAGATTGCAATATATTTGTTTTGGAACATTTCACCTGGTAGGTATGGAGTAAGAGGATTGCAGGCAGAAGGGGAAATAACTAAAAAATCTATATTCCTCCTTAATGACAATCTCACTGGAAACATCAGTGAAGTCACACTGTTCTCCCTCAAAACCCTCTCTCAAAAGTCTCTGCCTTGACAATAGCTGGACCATGGATACCTGGAGACAAATACTCATCTTGCTGGGCTGCACCATCTTAGGCTCTCTGTACCACTCTGATCTCACATGTGCAGTGTGAGCTCTTTGGGGGCGGGTGGTGTGTTGGCCTTCTGTATTTTTATGGCATGGACCATGGCAGGAGCCGGGTTGATGATTAGTGCTCCTGAGCACTCCAGGAAAACAAATAACACGGTATCATATTTCAGCTGGTATGAAGAATGTGGCTTGATCACACTGGCATCCGGCCAGATCGTAAATGTATGTTTCTGTACTTTAGTTTTCTGTTAGTCTGTTTTCGTAATAATATAATTAGTGCTCACAGGGGAGGCTATTGACACTACCACCAGGATCAGTTTGCTCTTTGCAGTATTTCCAAATCGTTCTTGTTACACATCCAACTTGCAGGTCGGATGTGGTACCCCTTGCCTTTTGCCTGCTCCTGTCCTCTCCAACCAGTGATTTAGCCTCAAATCTGAAGCTCTCTCTACTAATAAAGGCTGGAGCCAACAATGAATGAACACTGCTGGGTGATTTCCAGACCTTGTTATATTTTGTAGCCCTCTTTAACCCCAAGTGGCATGGGAGAAAGCGAGCGCTGATATTTTTCATTGGTCAGTTCCAAAACAAATACCACAGGACTAAATAGCAGAAGCAGAGCTGTTGCAATATGTTTTGGTAAGCAAAACCACTGCCAAACCACTGTCCTTCCTCACACTCCTTCCAACCACTGGTCTTGACCCAAAAATCCTTCTGAGATGTGATAGCACTGGGTCTTGGGCATATTTGCCCTAATAGGTGCTTTTCTTCCACCGGTGACTGTGGGAACTGCCCTAGCTCTCTTTCCTGCAGCTTGGGCTTCTGGCAGCAGCACAGTGGTGATGTCCATCCGGTTTTGGCTGCAATCTCTGAGAGCACAATGGTGAAACGGTTGGGTTCACATTTAGGTGCCAAAGGTGCATCCCAACGCTATGACCTGTGCGAGCATGGGTGCATCCTCTTGCCTCAGGCCCTTCTGCTTCCTCTGCTCATCTGCCTTTTGCTGAACAATTTGGACTACAGAATATAAGGCAGGATGGTGCCTTTCTGTCAGTGTGTACAATACTTTGTGCTATAGCGCTCTGATTTCAGTAGGAGCCTCTAGGTGTTGCTGTAATATAAATAATAATTGTCTTCAGGGATTAGTTCAAAGAGGACAGTTGAAGTTGAGTGAGACCAAGAGGAGAAACCCATGAGTTCTCATGTTTAGAATTATTAATAATTTCTGTGTGGTTTAATAATTCAATGAATTGCAGGGACTGCGTTTATCAGTCTGCCTTTAGCTCAAATTGAAAAAAAAAGAAGGCCTTTACATTGTTTAGTTGCTTGAAGGCAATCAACCAGAGGCTGCTCTTCCTTCATCAAAAGCACACCTAGAAATGGCTGTAAGGATATGCTGATAACTTTGAAATTAAAGCCAATGGTGGTATTACAGCAAGTCAACATAACTTGACAGCCAACAACAAAACAGGGGGCAAGTGGCTCTTCTAGAAAAAGTGGAAAATTTTCAAAACATTTTGAAAAAATGGAAACATTGTGTTCTAGAAACCAAAACATCACCATCTTTGATATCAGTAATAGTATTTTATGTGGCAACCATCCTGCAACAGCTTCTTGCATAATATTATCAGGGACAACAGGGATAAATGAAGAAAAACAGTAAATCCTAATCCAGAGGGGCCAGCTGCTGTTTTGCTTTTAAAAGTAAGCCCCCATCTTTTTACAGGTAATTTAGGAGATGTGACAGATGTGTATCTAACATGGTATCAGGAGGAAGAACCAACAAACAGAGAATAAACATTTATGTAGAAGAAGTTTATGGGGTACATTTTCAGAAGTGATGAGTAATTTTAAATGCATCCCATGTCATTGGTGATTATAGACAGCACCTGATTTTCTCAGTTCAATTAATAGTCCTCTGAGAAGCAAATCCCTAGGCCATCTTCAGTTGGACACCTTAAAAGCAGAGACAAACGGAAAGTCTGCATACTTCTGTACCCAAAATCTTGCAGATAGGGAAGGTCATCTAACTGCAAGTTTGGTCAGGAATGCTGCTGTCTTAAGCAGATGTTAGCTGCTCTAGGTAAAATCGTGGCAGCTCCATTTGTATCACCTTGACTTGCCATGGAGCCATCCATATTGTGCTTTACTGCTTATGCCTCATATGAGTTCAGTGGAAATGAGAAGACGTAAATAGTTTATTTTCCTTGGAGTTGAACAAGTCCAGGGTAGATTTTCTCTTTGGCTATGCAATTTAGAAATTTTGTGGATAACAGCCAAAGAACAGTTCTGGATTTGTCACCTAGGGAGCAGATCTGACTGCATGCACATGCATACAAATGCACATACAACAGTGCACCATGAGCAAGAGGACAGTTTCACAGTCAGCATGCAGCGTTTTAGCTTACTAGGCCTGTATGCTCTGCTCTCCAGGGAAAATATTACTTTCCCTGTATATATGGTATCACAAAAGTCCAGCTTTGTGATACAGAGGCTGTATCATTCCTACATGGAAAATAATGTAATAGACTTTAGTTAACATGCAAACAGTTGTTGCAATACCTAAAAGACCCGTGGGAAGATGAAGGAATAGCTTGATCCCCATGCCTGTGATGGATAGCAAGTAATGTAGCAAGGTTCAGATTAGGCACAGGAAAGCTATCGCATACTAGGGAAAGTGCAGCCACAGAGCAGTCTGGCTGGAGAGGTTGTGGAGGCTCCAGAACTAGAAATTATTGCAAGTTAAGCAAATATCTGCCAGGAATGACGTACAGTACAGCTGATGCAACTTTAGGACAGAGATGAGATTATTTCCAGTCCTTTTTTTCCTGTAAATATCTAAGGAATATTCAAAATTTAGTTGACTTTTCATCCTAGATACTGCTTGCTTTGGTTTATGTACTTGGACAATGTCACTAGGAAACAAAAAAATTTTTGCTCAGTTGATTTCTGCTTTGCTCTTTCCCATGCTTCCATCTTCTGGCCAAGTTTCTGCCTTTCATTTTCTCTGGTCTGTGAAGTGGTCAAACACACAATTCGATGTGGGGTTGCATATATTTTGCATTAAGATTACCTACCTTCCTGTACTCAGATAGTTGCTACAAAGTGGTAGCCACCAGCCACTGATTTTTATACCACTAAGTACTGTTGGCTTCTGTCTTTTCAGAGGAACAAAACAATTCTGTGGTTGATCTCCATAGCACAATATCTGCCTGTTTTGCTGTCCAAAACTCTATGCTTCTCAGGAGGTGTAAAAGCTTTGTAAAGAAGAATTAAGCAGTAGCATAGCACAGTCTCTACTACTAATTTTCTGTAAGCACATATATTTCACTGTTGCTACATTCCATCATAACTTTCTCAACAACATCTCTGTGCTATCTTCCTTTCTCAGGGCCCTATTGGTAAAGCAGGTCTTTATAGCTTGGCACTCATTTTGATTGCGTCAGCTTTTCTGTGCATCTTTCCACTCAAAAAGTTGCAGTTTGTTTTCCAAGTACTTGGTATGTTTAAAGTAAACGATAAGTAAAAACCTGTTCTTTTTAAAGACTCGGGCAGACATTTGTCATTTATGTTGGGTTTTTTTCAAAGCCAACTGTGCAGAAAGTTTGGGACTGAATTTCCAGTGTTCCTTTAATGTTGTTGGGTTTTTATTGCATATTTTCCTCCAAGACTTCATGCTTGCCTTCAATTTTCATAATGTGTGGAGCACATTCATCCATCTTCTCTTACCATTTTTTCCTTCTGGAGTTTTAATAGCTGTAAGCAGAGTTTTCAAGGAAGTCTCAGTTCATTGCTCCACTTCTGAAGGCAACTCCTCTGACTGAGTTGCAGAGCACAAG
>NW_010546876.1:126609-132944 GCF_000687285.1 Phaethon lepturus
AGGGAAAAGAGAAAAGCTGCTGCCAGCGCAATGCTTCCAGCAGCCTTCTCACTGGAAATGTGATGCTTGCCAGTATCCGAACATAAAAACCATAGTGAGCCCTGGTGTGGCTGGTAGGGTGCTGCGGTATCTGCATTCACTTCCTGAGGGGTTGGGGCAGTTGCGTTATTGAAAACATGTCCTTTTTTCATGTGCTTTGAAGTGAAAGTTGCTGTATGGTTCTTCCCATTTGGTGCTTTGTTTCAGCTGCAGTTAGTTAGTGGGTTTATGTGGTGGGTTGATCTTGGCTGGATGCTAGGTGCCCACCAAGCCATTCTATCACTCCCTTTCCTCAGCTGGAGAGGGGAGAGAAAATATAACAAAGGCTCATGGGTCAAGATATCGCGCAGCAATTACCATCATGGGCAAAACAGACTCCACTTGGGGAAAATTAATTTAATTTATTACCAATCAGATCAGAGTAGGATAATGAGAAGTAAAACCAAATCTTAAAAACAGCTTTGCCCCACTCCTCTCTTGTTCCCAGACTCATCTTCACTCCTGATTTTCTCCTCCTCCCCTCCAAGCAGCGCATAGGGACGGGGAATTAGAGGTGATGGTCAGTACATCACACATTGTCTTTGCCGCTCCTTATTCCTCACTCTCTTCCCCTGCTCAGGCATGGTGTCCATCCCAAGGGAGACAGTCCTCCAAAACTTCGCCAATGTGGATCTTCCCATGGGCTGCAGTTCTGCACAAACTGCTCCAGCACAGGTCCTTTCCACAGGGTGCCGTCCTTCAGGAACAGACTGCTCCAGTGTGGGTCCCCCACTGGGCCACAGGTCCTGCCAGGAGCCTGCTCCAGTGTGGGCTCTCCACAAGGTGACCAATTCCTTAAGGGCACATCCGCCTCCCCGGGCTGCAGGTGGTTATCTGCTCCACCATGGACCTCCGCTCCACCGTGGACCTACATGGGCTGCAGGAGGACAGCCTGCTTCACCATGGTCTTTCAACACAGGCTGCAGGGGAATCTCTGCTCCAGCACCTGGAGCACCTCCTCCCCCTCCTTCTTCACTTGACGTTGGTGTCTGCAGAGCTGTTTCTCTCACATACGGTCACTCTTCGGCTGGTGTTGTGTAGCAGCTTTTTTTCTGCCTTCTTAAATATGTTATCCCAGAGGTGTTACCACCGTTGCTGATGGGCTCAGCCTTGGCCAGCAGCAGGTCCATCTTGGAGCCGGCTGCAACTGTCACTATGGGACAGGGGGAAGCTTCTGGCATTTTCTCGCAGAAGCCACCCCTGTAGCCCCCATGCTACCAAAACCTTGCCACACAAACCCAATACAGTTAGGCTGACAAGCTCTTACTTTTTCTCATGCACCTGAACACCCACTGTAGATTCATACGTTTTCTTGGCTTTCTCCCACATGAAATAACTGTTATTTTGCCTGCATTCATGCTGGTGCAGGTATGGGAGAGCCAAAGAGGCCAAGGGGATATTGTGATGGCACGGTACCCAAAACACAGCAAAGAAAATAGTCAATTCTAGGACCGATGGCTCAAAAGTGTGAGGAAAATGATCAGTGGTCACTAAACAAATCTAAATCAGAAATTAAATGCTATCACTGCCTTTATTTTTTAAAGGAAAAACAGTATGTGTTATTTAGATCTCTGCAGTGTATTTACAGCCCTTTGTGTTTCTCATATGGCACAGCCTTAACTATGGGGAAGGAAGGTTTCTCCATTTGTATTTACAGCCAAGATGTTAAGTGTACTTTGACATATTTGAATATACATATATATTTTAGGTTTTGATAGTGCTTTTGTGGATTTTTAAATAAAAAATATGATGTTTTATGCATGTGATACAGGGTCTATTTACATTATACCTCCCTTGTGTCACCTCATGTGCAGTAGGGTTTGTGTCCTGTACTGTGTATAAAATATGCAGATGGGAAACGTGTGGTGGGGTTCTTTCCTCACATGTGTGGAAGATCAGTTCCACAAGAAGATGGAGATCCTTTTTTATAGACACACATTTCTCATGGCAGATGCATTCAGAGAGCTGCTTTAGGGTTAGGAAAACTTTGACTCACTCACCACTTTGTCTATACAATTTTTGGAGATGCATTGCTGTTCACTTCTTATAAAAAACAAACAAAGAAAACCACAGAGATTTTAATTTTGTCTTGTCATGGGGAGGTCTATTTTTCTGGAAGCCCACCAGGGGAGATTGCTCTTGTTCTGCTGCACGTAATTTAGTATGACTTTCTGTCTCATATCATTGATAGCTTTGAACGTTTTGTGAATGTGAGACACATTTTTTTCTGATGGTTTTTTTGTTATTTAAATACTGAAGGCATTTGAAAACATCTCCCTTTATTTAAGAAAAGTCCACATTTTATTGCAAAATAAACATACGGTTTCCTTCAGATCATATATATATAATATCGCATTCCTCATTGTATTGTTTTTGTCTCACTGTCTGTTTTCAGTAGTCTAGTATTCTGACTGTATACCCTGATATTTATTTTTAATGAGATGCACTTCTGTTCTTTCACTGCTTACTAACACTTTAATTTGAGAAGCAGTTTTCACTAGCCCTGCAAATATCCAATGTTCTTTGCAAAGTCAAGTCCATTTCCTGCAATAACCTTGCTTTGACCTGTTATCAGTTATATCACAAATTATTCAGTCTCTAATTGGTTCATCTTTTAACCACAAATTCACATGACTTAGCTTTATTACATAGCTCCGTGACAAGCTTGTGCGGATCAAAGTAGTCTCACATTTTTAAGGAACTTTCTCTAACAGCTCACAACTCCCTTTGTTCTACTGCTTGAATATTTTCTTATCATTATTAATATTAGTTTTTCAGACATACTGCTGTCATTCCTAAAGCTCTCAATTGTGTTTTAGGCCTCATGATGTGGAACATTCTTCAAAATCGGACAAGTTTTTAGCACGGAGCTCATGATGTATAGCAGCATGGAGGATTTTCACCTCTCCAGTTATTGCACTCAGTTTTCTCAGAAAATCTGAAGATGCTGTATCTTCTTACCCATTTTAGCCAGATCCTAACCAAACAGAAGGATGAAGTTCGCTTGGTACCTACCAAAAATGTAGTTTAATCCTCTAACAAGTAATTAACATGCAACGCGCACATGGATAGTAAAAAGCTAGTTGCTGTGTTTCTGTCCCCTTTTACTTTTAAGATAAGACAAGGTCTCAGCACCTGTTTTTAATAAGAAATTAATATCTAAACCAGACAAAAGGCCTACAGAGCAGGACTTTCAAGATGGTTCATAATACAGGCCAGTACTCAAACATAACCATTTGCAGTAAATGCACATTGGAGCTGAACAGCTAGAAAGGACTTGCCTCTCTCCCACAGTCTCCACAGAGAATTTTTTTTATTACAATAAGCAAAAAGAGGATTTGTTATCTTTTTCCATGCAGAACATTATATTATCTGCCCTGCTAATGATTTGCATGTTGGCAAGATTCTTACCCTTTATTCAGATGCATGGCCAGGTCTCTAGCGGCTGCTCAGGATGCATCACAAAAAGGGACAAAGAGTCTTTTCCTTGATGCAGCCACCACCTAAAACAATGCTTGGAGGAGAAAAGCTATTCAGTCAGCCCAAGCATCCATTCATATTGCTTAGGGCTTGTTGTGCTGCAGTCTCTCATCTCTCCATTAATTAATGGTGAAAATACATATAACTAGGAAAACAGCAAATGTAAGCAGGGAATTAATTTATTTTTCATAAATAGGGAATGCCGCATCAGTAGAAAAGCAAAGACTTGAAGTGTCTCTTCATGTTCCAATTTTTGTTCTGAAGCTGCCTGTTTGGTTGCTTTCTCATCTCTTCCATTTAAACCAAACAACAATCAATTTATTATGACATTAAAAAAAATATTGTGGTTAAAGGAGAAAGTACTTTTGAAAGAGATTCAAGTTCAGCAGCTTGAAATGAGGGGAAAAAAATTGGGACTACACCAGTCTAATTGATTTTGTTATAGAACAAAATTAGCTGAAGCCAAAGAGCAGTAAAATGCACTCACCTTTATTGTAAGCATTTGAAGCTGTGCTAAATGGAAGGGAAAAAAAAATCTGCTCTTTGCTCATGGCTCAGGGCATTTATTAGAAAATAAAAATAATTAGTTGTAGAAACAACAATTGAATTGTGCAAAGTGTTTTGCCTGGATTCCAGGAATGGCGGCTTTAATGAGGCCTTACACTTCACAAATGCTAAAGCGGTTCTTAAATGGGGTTTAATAGGGTATTTTCACTTTCTTTCAGCTCTTTGTTCTCAAACACGTAGGTACCCCAGAGTGCACACATTTAATTTAAGCAAGTTTTACGCAAATTCATCTCCTGTACCTGATGAATATGCTACTAAGCATACAACAACTACCTATCAGATCCTCACACAAGAAATCAGTGGCCTTCAAATCAAATCAGAGGCCTATTTGATTCTTATGCTCCGCATTACAAAAAAGGATTTTAATTAACCAAGAGACACTGTTCCCATTGCCCACTAAATGCAACTGGAATCCTAATTTCTCAACCACGCCTAAGAGTAATTAACTTCTGGAAAACAATTTCTACCAAGCCACTGCTGACTAGAGTTAGGATTATGACCTGCCACCATACAGTAACTATCTGATAGGCTTTATACTTTGGGTTGTGAAGATAATGGTTTGATTTCAAATGTGCACCTCTTGAAAAGGAGGGAACAAATACAACTGTGCCCATGTGTTTTCTCTTTTGGAGATGCACTGAATCATTAGGAACTGTTTGGAATTCAAGTTTTGCTCTGCTTTGCTTTTCTTGAGGGACAATATGGCAAACTTGAGGCACCAATGGACCATCACCTGAACAGGTATCAAAAAAGTTAAATCTGCCATTAGAAGAAGTGCTGTTGTAACCCTGCTAGTACCAGACTAACAGGTCCTAATGCTTCAGGACTTCTCAATCTTGTATAGGTAAGCAAAAATGCACGAAGTAAACCTCTATTATTTGATCTCTCTGTTACATTTTTACCCGCTTAGCATAATGAAAATAATTTTTTTTTAATACCTGAAAACAGAGTGGGGAGGAGGGATGTTGGTGTTAGTGTCGGGTTTTCTTTCATTTGTTTCTGTTTTGCTTTACAATTTATTGGTTGTTTTTGGTCTTTCTAGAACAAGAAATGAGTATAAAATTACAGGAAAATAATTTAGTGGGCTAATATCTTGTCAATTTCTGGATCAGTTTGCCCTGAGCTGAAATCCATGGGGATATTCACACCATTTTTAAAGATTCTTTCAAGAAATGCATATGGATGTGCACATGTGTTTGAAGTAGCTCAGGGTTTTTTGTGATAAATTTTTAGATGCTTTATTTTTCCAGCACCATTATTGTCTTTTGCTGTTTGGGGAACAGAAGGAATTCTTCCTTCCAGCTGTCTTCTACAAGCCTGCTTTAATTATTGATATCTTTCTTAACCTCTTCCTAGCTTTGCTAGAATGTTTCTGCTTGTCAGCACATCAGAACACAAAGCCAGCAGAACAGAGGGTACACGATTTACAGTTTAAAAATTTCTCAATGTTAAAACTGCAGGCAAGGGCTGAAATACTCTGTGGGTTGAATGGAGAGCTCCAAAGAGTCTGGGACACTCCCAGACTTCTAGCAGGGAATTGCTAGCCTTCTGTGCTGCTAACAACCCCACAGCTGATAAAGAGGCTTGGTGACCCCTTCTAAACCATTTGAAATATTGTTTCAGTTTCCAGTGGAGCAATTGTCTCTATAAGAAACAATCATCGCAATGCATAACGATTTAGAGAAGGGACTGAGTGGGCATGGGAATGAGGAGACTGAACAGAATGTGGCCTCCTTCAGTTCAGAGCTGAAGTGCATTACGGGCACTTTTGTGATTGCAGTCTAATGTGGCTTGTGAATACAAATAGGAATTTGATCATGAAGGATCTACAAATATTGTATCGAAGGAACGTTCAGACTGGTCATGACAAGGCAGCTAACATTTGGGGAGTAAATTCTTGAACTGCCCCTTATGATGCTCACTAGAATATTTTTCATTACTTAGTATATGGTCTGCATCTCAAAAGGATGGATTTGACAATGCTAGAAAGCATTAAATCTACTTTAAATTAGGAATCAATTTGCACTTGCCAGAGCACATCTGGTAATCTCATAACCCCTGAAGTCCTTGTGGGTATCTTGGCAGCACCTCACATAGCAGGGAGACGCTCTGAACTTTATGGACCTTGAGTAATTCTCACAGTGAAATCAACACCAACAACTGCAGAAGACAAATCTTCGTGGGGAAGGCGACCGGCCTGGCTGAACAGG
>NW_010546877.1:0-74221 GCF_000687285.1 Phaethon lepturus
CGTCGCGGCGGTGTACGGCAGCCCTCCTGTAAACGTCCCGCTCGTCGGATAAGGCGTATTTCAACCTGGGGCGTAGGCAATGCTTTTTCGGCGCAGGGTCTGCCCTCGAGCAGGCTCTGGCTTGTCAAGGGTGCTGTAGTGATAACAGGCAACATAGATATTCTGTCAAAATTTATGATTCAAAACCGTGTTAAGTGGCAAAATACCAGTTGAAGTAGTTTTATAGTGTTACTGTAACTTATAAAAATTACTAAACGAAGGCATACAACTCTAAAAAGGACTGGTGCAGCACTGGGGACACAAGGCTGGGCCAACGGGAGGTACTGCAAACTCCCTGAGGCCCAACAGCAACGAAAACCAACTTCTGACTGGCCATCGGCTGGCACGCTGTCTGGTCTCCCCCAGCAAGCTGAGTCTTCGAGAAAGTGGGAACTTAGTGCCGGTGTCTGCGCTGTTACATGGGACGGTGAGCTACCGAACAGGGCAGAAGGCCTTTCTGCGCTCTCCTCCTCTGGGAACAGGGAGGTGCGTGCAGCACAACTTGTGCCAGGGAAGGAGATTGTCATTGTAATGAAAAAGAGTTTTCAGCTTTTCAAAGTGGGGGTGATCACTCTAAATACAAGCCGTTCTAGCAATAGTCTTCATCGTCTAAGAAAGCTAGAAAATTATATTTATTGGAAATAGATGCACTTGGTATAAATACTGCGTAACAGTCCCAGGTAAAACTGAAAATCTGGTAGTAACAAATTTTGGTTTGTCCAGTTTTATTCTCAAATATTGGAACAGGCTGCCCAGGGAAGTGGTGGAGTCACCATCACTGGAGTGTTCAAAAAATGTGTAGACGTGGCACTTCGGGGCATGATTTAGTGGGCGTGGTGGTGTTGGACTTGATGATCTTAGAGGTCTTTTCCAACATTAATGCTTCTATGATTCTATGAAAATCATAAATGTCTCGGACAACTGTGTGATTAGCTGGTTGGAGGGGGAGAGCTTGGAAGGAGTCCAGATAGCTGCCAAAATATTTCTATTACTTCATAAGCCTAAAGGGAGGTGACAATTTTTGAGGTGATGTTAGCTAGAGTTGTTCATATGGACCTCTTGGATACAGTACCCAGACATACTTTGTGCTTATAGTATGCCTTGCCTGCTATCCCTAAAATCTCTATTAGATACTATATTTAAAATAAGGTACGCATAAAATAGGAAGAAAAATAATATATTGGAAAATAAGCCTTTTGATTTACAGGCTGACCTGCAAAGCATAAATATAAAACAGCAGTTCTTTCCTTGTGCTCTAGTTTATATCAGGTCATGTTTTTAGGGAAAGAAAGTAGAATTTATGCTGTGCCTAGTTTATAGACAGTCTACCATAACCACTGGCACACAGGTCTAGATGGTACCAATGTGTTAACCTGCTACTTTTGCAATAAAAATATTCTCTGAGGGTCTAAACCCCTCATTTTTATGTTGATTATTTTATTTTTTATTTCCAGTGGAGATCTTACGCTATAACAGGCTGAGACCACTCAGCCTGTCCTTCTTATGGGTGGCCGTAGCAGGACCAGAGCTGCTGAAGGGGAGCTCAGAAGCACAGGAGATGTGCAGGACTTCATGGTGGAGCATGGCACCACTCAGGCGTATTGATGTCAATGCCTAAGGACTGTCTCACCAGTCTTGGGACAGGGACACCCTGCTAGCTGCTTGTGTAGTGCTTTGCTCCTCTGGTTGATGACTTCTGGTAATGCTTTGGAAAAGGGATGCTATGAAGGTCTCAGAAGTGTACTTAATTTTGCTTCATTTGTCTCCATACTGACATCCTCTGTTTACTTTGGTCTTCTGCTGGAGCCAAACACTATGACGGTTGTGGTAATGGATCTGCATTTTCATTTTCCTTCCATTTCATACAACAGTAGCATTTTCTTGTTTCTGACTACCACAATGTTTTGTTGATATGTGGATTATAGTAGAAACTATCTATTTATAGAAACGTTTATGTGCTTCATCATTAACAGAGGAAAGGTGTACTTGCCAGTAAAGGGGGGTGAGTATGAGTTGAAGATGGGGTTTATAAGCAAGCCAATTCCCTTCAAGTTGATTTTTGTGTCTAAAACCTAGATGTACAGTCTTTCTGAAGAAACTCAAGGCCGTACTAACATCTGAAAGTGGCATCCACTGCATTTTCTTCCAAAGTGGAAGAAAAAGAGAAAGGACAAATGCTGCAGAACTGAAACACATCCTGGGTTTTAATTGGCTCTGCTTAAATAATTTGGCCTGTTGTTATACAGGCCATGAAATGGGTTTGCAGAAATATGCTTCAATTTGTCTGTTTAACCTGTAGTGGAAACTTGTTTCATGCAAAGCACTTTGTAATGAAAAACATTATGGGTATCTTATATGTTGTGTCATACCTATCAATATGGTATATTATGATTGTGCGTAGAACATAACGTGATACTCAGTTTTGACCTCTACAGCTGTGGGTCAGTCTATAGAGTCTATAGAGTTAGTTTCCCCTTCTGTGTTGCCTTTGATATAGCTGGTATAAAAGTAGAATTAAACTAAATGAGAGAGAAGTGAAGAATGGGAAGTAAGGGATGGGAAAGCAAGTTTGTAAGAGGCTTATTTCTGGATGGGCATGTTCTCTCTTACTATTTTTTCATCATGGTTTGCGTTCTTTTGCATATTCCCTTTAGGGTGCTTGATAGGGTAGGGCAGGAAGAGTATAGCTCTGCCTTACGCTCTCTGTGGTGGAAGGCCGCTAAAGGAGTTCAATTTATTTGCACTCCAAGAACTTAAAATCATGTCTTCAGTTCTCTCGGTTTGAACCTGGGCAAAACAAACCACCAAAGAAACAAAAACCTAGACCTTGAATCCTATGAATGGGATTGACATGATTGGAAAGGATTTCCACTACATACTCTTCTGCTTCCAGGTATTTATTTTGCCACAGATGGAAATGTCTGAAAGGTTGCAAGATAGGCATTCAAGAAAAAAAAAAAAAATTCTGACTTTGTAGGGACAAATGAATATGGAAGGGGCTGGAGAAGTGAACATGGTATTAAAGGCATGACGTGTTTGAAATTCTGAATATTAAAGTCTTGATTGCTGCTTCTGCCTTACTTTCTGCAAATCAGCTCTCCTAGGCATTACATTTGTGTAAACAGTAAGAAGTAAAACTACTGAGTCAATCATAAACAAGTTTGGTTCTTTTACACTCTTGACAAATGTGAAAGGCATTGGGATTTTTTTAACATAACTTTTTAATGGAAAGCCTGCAAAAGTGCAAATGGACATTTATACTGCTGTCAGACTAGTCTAAATATCCAAGAATTTTTAATATGATTTTTTTCTAAGGAATTTTTGCTGTCGTCTTTGGTGTCTGTGCTTCTGCGGCGCTGATTTATTAGCTGTACCCAGGTGTGGTAGCTATACCATTGAGAACGGTATGCTGTGTCGATTACAGAGGATAGTGCCCTTATGTTCTACACTCACATGCCTTTTGCTGTTCTGCAGAAGACCAGGTTATCCAACTGAGGAAAAGAACTACTTTGTGGCAAAAGTCACGACATAACATGATTATTTACTAACAATTAGACTGGAATTAATGAATTTCATTATTAAAAAATTCCTAACTGTTTCACTTATGGACAGTTTTTGAGAGAAGAGTCAGTGAATAATTCATTTGCCATAAGCATTCAGCTCATTCTTAATTTGATGTTTTTTGTGCAATTTTCCTACTTAAAAGTTTGTAAAAAATAAAGTAAAATTGCACTCCTAGACAGAATAAGACTGCTGACTCAACTTCCCATATAGATAAAACTTACATTCATAAGAGTTCTTTTACTACTAGAGCATCTATAGTTCATGCTAGTGGAGTTTGTACTGGCAAAAATAAGGGTGGGTGGGTGTGTACTTGGAGGCTTTGCTGGCATAGGGACCCAAGTAAAATCCTTGTAAGCACAGACTAAGCCAAATGTTTTCCTTTTGGGGCAGTACTTTCTTGGCCACCATGATATTGTTGAACTACCATAAAGACATTCTGACTTGATGTTGGGGGTTTTTGGGGGGTGTGGGTTTGTTTTGTTGTTTGGGTGGGTTTTTTTCCATTTTATTCCACTTCAGTGAAGCCAGGACTCTAAATTTCTAGTCAAAGTATTTGTTACAAATGATCGTCCTTCTTCAGTGAAATGTGTGTGCCGAAATGTTTGTTCTTCCTTTGCACACCAGTGAAAATGATCATCTTCTAGAACATGGGGAAAGGAGATTATCTCATAAGACCAACCAGTTACTGTCCTGTGAAACAAATTTTATCACTGGTAAATACAAACCAGTGAGTTGTGAGTGAGTTTTCTCGCAGAGCAAAGAATAGGTGCCGGATGCTCAATCTGTGTATAAGCATGAATCAATTTCATCCAAGATTTTTAGTTTCTGAGCTCCTGCTGTGGTTGCAAAGAGCTATGTCATCTTTTCTTCCTTCAGTTAAGAGAAGAGAGATGGGATATTCTATTAATATTAAACCATTGTATTATTACTGCAGATATGTGCTGCATACTTGCAGTATTTAGTACAACCATTTTGTATAAACTACTTGTGTTGTTTTCCTTTGAATGTCTTTTGAGCAAGAGGCTCGCATGTGTGTGGGATGTATGTGCATCTTAGTCCACAGAGTAATGGACCAGTTTCAGTAAGGGACTCTGGCAACTCTTACAGAGAGGACAACCGCAGAGATTGCCCTCTAAGCTTTTGAAAACCTCTTTAATAGGGTGCCTTAGTTTCTTACTAAGTATAAACAAGGGGTTGTATATACATAATTAATCATATCATGGCTATCAGAATTTTCTCAGTGGAAAACTGAAATACAAGTATCCTTCACATCATGGTGGGTTCACAACTTGTAAGACTTTACATGTGTATTAGTAGACATTAGTAAATCCTAATCTTCATCAGTTTTAAACAAAATGTGTATGTAAGGACCTTGTGGTTATAAAGTACAATGCCAGGGTTACACATGAAATTTTGTATTATCAGATTTTTGAAGAAACAGACATCGGATTTCATACAAAACTTAGAAATTATGAACAAAATTTACTTGTATGCAACTTTAGGGCACAGGAACAGGAAAGGACCCAGGGAAGATGTCTAATCCATCCCTTGCTCCAACTAGGATCCTTCATCGCTCCTGACATATGTTTGTGTAATGTCTTAATGTGTCCAGAGATGGTGATGCTTCACTGCACTTTCAGACTGCACTTCACTTCTAGAAATTTATTTTCTGACTTAATCTTGCTGGACTTTAAGCTGACTAGCACCAGACCAGATTGCTGCAGGCATGAAGGATGTTTATTTTACTTTGTTTGCAGTTACCTTTTTATTTTAAAACTTAGTGTCTCTTCTCAGTCGTCTTGTCTATGGCCTAAACTCCAACATCTTTCTTTAAGATGCTGTGCTCTAAACCTTCATCTTTCAGATTAGTGGAGATAAGAAAATTAAAAGTTTTCCCCCTGCACTTGATTGCTGTATCGCTGGACACAAGTTCCTTTCCAATCATTAGCACTCTGCTGGGATGCGGAAGGTATTTGCCCCACGGACCTGATAACTGGTCCGCAACCAGTAGCACTAACCGTAGTAATACTGTGGTTACTGACATATGTGTCACCACAGGCTGATATGATCAGAGGTAGCTTCTAGGCAATGAAGATTAATTTCAGTACGTTTGCATAAGAAGCATTCTCTTTTTTGTTTTACTTTGTTTATTTTGGAGTGGAGGTTTAAGAGTGAGATGCCGGTTAGGCCAAAACCCACTAGGGACAATTAACGTGCAAGACTAGACAAATACGTGTTGGAATGAGGTAAGACATACCAACGCCAGGTGAATAAAAAGCTATTAGTGTATAAGAGAGAAAAATTTAAGTCATGGGGGTGTTCTTGTTCATTTGGATTTGAGTAAGTATCTGTTTTTAATTGTCTATAGTAATGCAAATGAACAGAAGCGATTTGTCAAAGGCAGGGTTTGAGAGTTATCCCATAAATACTATGTCAGAGACAATCACTCTCTATATTCTTGGAGCGAATAGCAATTCTTGACTAGTTAAAGAAGTGTATAAATCTTGGTCACAAAAAATATCACTCAGGAAGTTATCCTAATTGTAACTAAGGTAACTGCAGAGCAGTTTAGAATGACGAGCCCTGGAGCTGGGTATCAGGTGCTGCCCTGGTAAGGGTAAACAAGAAATTGTGCTGAAGAACAGTGCAACTAATTTAGAACACAGCAGATCTTTTCCAAGCACACCTGTACTTGTTAGTGTTAGTGTAGTATATAGACACAAAAGGCAGAAGTGGTTTATCTTTGAACCTCAAACCTTTATACCTTGCTGATTAGGTAGTGTATGTTTTTTGGGGCTCTTGTTTTTTTCCAGCTTTTGTTGTAGCTGGCAAGAACTGCATGTACTAAATATTAAGGAGGTAAACAAAATGCAAGAAGACAGATAAATACAGTACTTTCAAATGCATCAGTGAATACCAGGAACTCATCTCGGATGCGGTCTGAAAAGAAAAATGGTTGTTGCATTTGGGTTTTGCTGTTCTTACAATTTGGTGACCAAAAGGGAACATTATAAAAGGAAACACTCTCAGAAGTGTAGTTCAAGAAAATAATCCCACTTCCAAATTACATAAGGCAGACTTTTTTTTAGTTTAAGGGAACTGTATCGGTGGGATCATCAGTTTTGACCTGGACTACTTGGTTACTGTGGTGATGTGATTTGTGCCACTGTCGACATAACATGAAATTTAATAACCTGTAGCACAAAAGTCTGTCTTCTGCTGTACAGTGATGATTTATTCTTCAATTACTGTTTCCCTTTTTTTAAAAAAAAGGGAATGTTCACAAAGCAGAATTGGCTGATGTTGACACCTCATGACAGTTGCTATCACAAGGTGCAAGTCAGGACAGCCTTTGGGTTTAGGCGTTACACCAAGACTGCACACTATAATATGTAGTAGTTGTTATGTTGGCAAGCCACATAGTGTAATGTCATGGAATAGCTCACACCTGCAAGGAAGAAACTGTCATAATTTTTGAGGTTGTCAGGATCTGTAATAGCCACCTTCCATAACAAGAGCATCTCTCAATATAGAGAAAATGCTATCCTTAAATTATCTCTAATGTAAGAAAGAATTAAAGATAACATCATTGTTAAAGAGTAAGCATGTGCAAGCCCTCCTGAGACACTGAACCACTGCCACCAGTGCACTTGAATGAGATTTACTTTGCTCTAGGGATGAAGCGGGAGGGAGTATAATGCTGTTTTGAAATGCAGACCAGATTTTTTTTGTGTGTGTATTTGATTTTATTAATTTTTCCTCAAATTTTTCCGTTACACACTAAACCAAATAGGTCACAGGGTTTGTTGTTGTAGAGTTGTAAATTGGAAAACAAGTCAAGCCAGTGGTCTGGAACGTGGGGACCCTGCAGACCTTGGCAAGCAGCTTGCAGCAACAGTGTGAGTGTGTTCTTTAGTGGTGTCTTCCTCACCCAGAACAATCAGGTCTTCTCTGCCTGTCCTCATTGTTCAACTGTGATAAAAAGCAGCCTTTAGCCACAGTGCACATTTGAACCTTCGGGGACAGTTGCTGGAAGTTTTGTAGAGGTTATAAATTTATTTGCTTTCCTGAGAGCTGTTGCAGTCATTCCAGAGCACTGCAGAACAATGTGATGTTAACACACACAGGTTGAGTAAATCAGCTTGTCAGAAACTCAGTTAAAAATAAACACATAAAAAAGAAAAAAGCCAAACTGGAATAGGTATGTGCTAAAAGCCCTTTCTGTGACTGGTGAATCTATAGCATAATACATATTTCCTTGTAGCTGAGTGATTGCAGAGGGACAGATTCCTACCTGTCCTTAAGTTTAATCCTTGCATGACACGCTTTAACTGGAATACCGATGGTACCAGTCTGGGATCGATTTGGTGCTATGCTGTGTGTGTACACTTGCCACAGATGGAAGGTGGAGAATCCTAGGATGAGGTGAAGAGACTCATTCCCTATTACTCCAAGTTTCTTCCTTCGTTAATTCATTGGTTTGGTGCCTCATTTGGAATATTTTTGCTAATTTTAAAGGCCATAGCAGTTCCACGTTTCTGCCTTGAGGGGCTGCGTGCTTCAGCTAAGGTGCTTCCGTAGGAAGTTTATTTGGCGCTGCTGGACTACAGCGTGCTCCCTTCATAAGGAGGCACTGGGTCTGGAGAGAGCTCAATGTGAGCCTCATCCATGGGAGTCTTCATGGTGGCCTCCTCGTAGGACGGAGGCAAGCACACAGTGAGGAACGTGGCATCGGGGAGCAGAGTGGAGTAGTGGAAACTCTGTTCGCTGTTCCAGGGCAGCACAGAAAGGAAATTGGACACATCATGCTCTGGCAGGGCCTCGGGGAGGTCGATGCTGAAGATCTGCCCCTGCGGAGTGGGGCGCTGGCAACGGCGGTATAGGAAGAGCAAAAAAAGGAATGCAAGGAAGAGCATCATGGTGGCAGGCAATATGATGCACAGAAATGGTTCTATGTCGTCTTTGGTTGAACTTGTCTGTTGTCTGCTCTGTAATTAAAACAAATAGGTAGTGTGTTGGATTCCTGGAGACCTCTTAATTGGAGAGGAAAAAATACATTCTCTACCTCACCCCCCACCCCCCCCCGCCCCGGTGTAGCAGTTGCTTTTTCAAATAACTTTCTGTCTGCATTAGTGGCATTTAAGAGACATGTTTTCCAGGCTCATGAATTGCCAAATTCTATTTGCTGGTCCATTAAAACACATGACAACTAGAGACAAAAGAAATGGAGAAGTTGCAAAGAGTGGTGGGTTTCTAGGAAACCCTGTTTCCAATAGGAGGGGAAAAAAACCAACAACCTGGAACTGTATGTATTTTGGTATGAGATTTTATTACTCTTGAATTATACTGGGACCAGCCCTCTTTGCAGGAGATCAGTCAAGCTTTTAAAACTTGGGGGAACACCAAATTGCAGAGGAATAGGGCTGGTGATCCACCGTCTAGTGTTGTTTCTTTCTGTTTGGAAAACTCTACTGTTTACTTTAAAGAACAAATATTATGACAACTATCCCTTTTGCTGGGACCTACAATACCTGTTCTTTGGGCTAGTCTAACCTTACAGGCCAGCCCCAAATAAAACAGTGTGTCATGATGGCCTGGACTGGGGCTCTTTCTTGAGCTTGTTCTTCCAGCTATCCAAGAATCATTTTACCTGTTTAAAACTGTGGAAAAAGAACTTCTGATGTAAGAGCAATAACAGCTGTGACTGCTGTGTCAGCTTTATCTCCTGCAAAATATAGCACAAAAGACCTGTGTCCCATAGCTTTTGAATTCTGCTGTAGAGTTTACAGGAGTTAAGTTATTTAAAAAAAACCCCACATTTGTGCTCTTCTATTGCATTTGTTTCACTTTTAAAATTTAATGTATCTTATTTTCAGTCTGACTCTAGCTAGGTCTAGCTTCTAATAACTGTATCTTGTTCAGAGTCTAATCTAGAGATGGGGGAGAACACCTAAACTCTAAAATACTGTTTATTATCAACTCATTCCCTTTGTAAGTACTTGAAGACTTTAATCAGAGGGCTTTTTCACATTTTTATGGTGAAACTAAACAGGTCAATGGATCAGATTTTCTTTATTTTGAACGAAGGCAGCTTTGCAAACTGGGGGAACTCGAGTGGTTCTTTCTCAAAGCATTTGGAAGCAGGGATGCAAAACGGGCTCTTTGCAGTAATGGTTTTGTGAAAAGGGCCAGTAACTCCCGTACCACCTTTTTAGTCTACAAAACTTTCTCTGCTTATTCTTCCGAGAATCATCATGGTCATTCTTTTAGCTACAAAATCACGCTGTAACCTACGTTCAACTGATTAACTACCAGGCATTTGTTACCTCTCCACTTCGTTGTCGTACTATGAAATTCTTAGTGTGTGGTCATGCCTAAGAAAAAGAAAGTAAATAGGTTTTAACTTCTAACAAATAGTATAGAGGAGATTTCTGCTTTTTTCCTGATGTATTGTGCATCTGAGGCCAAAGCCATTAAAGTAATTTTAAAATACACTGAAACTATTGTGGATTAGCTATTAAGCTTTTTTCCCCCAGCTGTTTCTACCACAAAAATGCATACTAAAGAACTCTCTTATATTTACTGATCATTTCTTTATTAAAAAGTTTCTGGCAGTACAAGCTGTTGTCTTGCCTGACCATTAAATTAGCTACAGGAGTAGCTACAGTGGACTTGGAATTGTTCAGCTATTTTTCTAACACAGATGTTAAATAATCTTTTAAAAAAAGAGGGAATTTTCTTAAAAATGTTAACGCTTTTTTATTGTGCATAAAAACATTTCACAGGAAAATCAGAAAAAACATTCGGTATTATGTTTGTGCACAATGTATATTGAGACTCACTGATACTGTTATGTTACCGATGCTTTTATAATAAACATTTAGAAAGGCTGAGCTTATATTGGACAGCATTATTCGTAATCAGTGAAGAACATGGATCATTTTTGAGATCCAAGTGTAAGTTTCGGGTTTAATTTGCACGGAGTGGGCTTTCAGTCAGATTAAGTGTTGTTCTTTGCATCTGAAAGTTCTGCACTATCGTGTTTGGTTGTGAGGATAGAGGGGGAGATGGGCAGTATTTCTTACGTGGGACTGGTAAAAGGTATATAAAGCCCTGGTTCTCTTCGTTTTAAACTCAGTGCCACTTCCCTTTGAATTTCACTGAAAGGAAGTTTGTGTTTTAAATAATGGCCAAGGATGGCACATCCTTTGTGTGCTGGTGGAAGCACGGACTGGTGTTGTCATTGCCTGACATGGTCTCATACAAAGACTGTGTTTTTGAGAATCCACAGGATGGCAAGGAGAGAAAGGAGGGACTGGGGGGTTGGATGTGGATTTGAAGCACAGGATAAGAACTGATGTTCCTGAAGTGAAGAGCTGTGGACTCATCAGGTGAGGGCAGAGTGGAGAAGGGTGCAGATCTGATTTGTGCACCAGCACAGATGGAGAGCCTTGGCTTGTGAGGAGGATGTACAAGATGCAAAGCTGTGGGGAGGAGAGCCAAAAGGGAACCAAGAATGAGGGAAGTAGGATTGGATATGACAGAGAAGTCAGGGGAGCAAATGGTGGGGCTACTCTCTCACAGCACCAGTCCCATTCTCTTTACAGAAGAAGAAAAAGGAAAGGGCTAGTGACAAACTGGGAGGCAGGGGAAGAAAAGGTTAAGCTTGATGGAAGGAATTAATAAATGGTCTTAGGTCTCTGGGGAATACTTGCTCCAAAGCCTCAACTGGAACCCAGCAGTCTTGGGTCTTGCAAAGAAATATCTATCAACAGAAATATGTAAAATATATTATTGTTGGAGAGACTAATTTGCATCTAGTAGTAAGAAAATGGAAGAAGAGAAACTATTTGTAGTATGAGCTAGCTCCGATGGCCACAGTCTGTGAAGTAGGCGTAAAAGGACTATCTAGATTCATTTGGGTGTCAGGTGGTTACTGGGCTGAAAACTTTTTTTTTTTAAATCCCTCAGAGTAACGTATAACATTGCTTCTGAAGTTGCAAATTCAAGCCCTCAAGACAGAATAAATGCCAGCGTTTTGGAAATCTGAATCCTTAATTTGACCCACAACAAACATAATTTTTAATTACGTTGTTGTGTACAAAGTGCCTACTTTAGGGCTGTGATAGATTGCTTAGGGAAGAAGACCACAGCACCTCAGGGTAATGTGCTGCAGGATATATGGAGTAGGTAGTGACTGAGTCGGGAGACGGGGCGGGGAGGGAGGACTGCATTCTAGTTTCGGATAGTGAATGCTCTTCTGCGGAGCTGTATTCCTGTTACCTTGCGAGTACTTTATTACACTACGGGATCTGGGCAAAAATGACATAGGTAATTATGAAACAGTTCATATTCTCTTGTATTCCCTGAAGAGGTCAGGCAGTTGGACTAGATGATTGTTTTAAGTCCCTTCCAACTGAACTATTCTATTCGAGTCAAAATAACTACACAAGTGTCTGGTTACTAGCTATTCAGTAATGTGTATAAAACAAGACGCAAGAACCTTGTTGTTTGAGGAAGGTGCAGTAAATAAGACCCAGGGCTGCATGACTGAGAAAGGTGAGGAGAGTAGCGTATTGATAAGTGTGTCTTACTACCATCTGCAAAATAGTAGCATGTGAAGCAGGTAGGATTAAGGATTGGGTAATATGTTTTTCTTTATGCTAACAGGTGACACTAAGGACCAGTTTTCCTCAGTCTGCTTCGAAGTGTCCATAGCTTTTTAAAAACAGCTGAAGTTAAGCCTTAGCTTTCCTATTTGGGTGAAATAATCTGTAGGGTACTTAGCGTATTATTTGAGTTGAAATTGTTTTTAATAAGTTAATACTGCCCCACAGATGCCCAGAATCTGAAGCATAAATCACAGGGAGTTACATGTCCATTTTGATACTGCCTCATGCCAAACACTTTACATGGACTGATTTTACTTTGAGATGTAGTTCAAAAAGCCGATTAACTTCTTGTAGGTATATCCAGATGTATATGAAATGCATTGTGAGAAAATTGAGCAGTATTAGTCTCTGTGTTTCTGTTGTAGTTTTGTGCCCGTTTCTGGGATGAGTGGCTAAGAGGCTACTGAAGAATGTTGCAAAGTCAGACTTGGAAGATCTTATAGCCATTTAAAAAAAGATGATAGAATTCTGCAGTTGGTTTATCTGCTTATGCTTTCATTTCAATTATTTCAAAATTGAAACAATTTTAATAAAATTAAACAAAGGTCACTTAGAAAAAAATTAGTATTTGTTCTGAAGTTCTAAACTACAACTAAAGTTCTAAACTGAACTAAAACTAACTTCTAAAACTGAAGCTCTAAAACTAGAAAAGGAACCAGTGTGCATAGGTACCAGAAATAGCTGCCAGAACTGTGAGAAAAAAGATATAGAAATGAAACTAATCTTCAGTAATTGAAATGAAAGTGTAGGCAAATAAACCAACTGCAGAACATACCTAAAGTAAAATCCACTACTGTTTAACATCTGGAAGTTTCTACAACAAGCATATGAAGTGATTGAGGGAATTATTTGGTAGTGTGTTCTTGACTGGTTTGGTTTTGATGCTGCTGCTTCACTGGAGGTTAGCGTGCACTGCCTGTGTCATCACAAGCAGCTATTGTCAGGTTTGTACGTGATAAAATTAAAGCTCTGACTTCCAGCATGAAATAAGTTACAGACACCTTTTTTACAGGGAAAACATCCTTTATAAAGAGAAAGGCAGAAAAGAGCATGGGGGTAAAAAGGGTTATGTTTCTAAAAAGTCCCAGAACTGATTTTTAGTAGGATGGTTTGGCCGTTGTAGGCTTATGTTTATTCTCTTCCTTCAATTTATGTCTTTGTAGCACTGTAGCACAGGGTCAGTTTTCCAAAACACTGAGCACAGACTAGAAGTATTAAAGCCTTTCATTAGTAATCTGTCTGTCTACATTTTTTTAATATGCTGAGCATGTACAGTTGCCAGCTTACAGATTACGTGACCCGTATCAGCTTAGATGAGCTTTTACTCGTGCCGCTTGGTAAAGGAATAAAATGCAGAGTGCAGCCCCATTGTGTGGCATTTCCATGATGAGTAATGGAATGGGTTTAGAATTGAACTCTCTGTCTAGACAAAAGAAGCCTGGTACCTGGCTTTGAAGGGAATGACCTCATAAGGCCAAACATGAGTTTAAAGGAAGCTTTTGTGTAAGGATAGAAAAATTAAAGTTTGTTTGTCTTGCTTAAATTCCCATTGAAGTGATTGTTTGATTGGTGCTAGGATTTATTATGTTGTTAATGATTTGCTAGGGTACTTAGAACTTTATTAAAATTATTTTTATTAATATAGCCCATATTTGTACTAATATCTTTTGAAGTTGAATCAGGAAACCTGTACTTCTCAAATGTTCTAAGTGGATTTGGAACAAAGTCTGCTTTGAAGTCATTGGGTGCATGCATAAGTGCTTTTCCAAGATCCATCTTACTTCTTAAAGCTGATTCATTATTGCTTGTAAAAAGCAAAAATGTATAACTCTGGCAAACAGAAAAACATTTTGATGTGTTTTTGTATACATTAATTATGACAATTTTAAAGTGAGTCTAGATTTACACAGAGTTTTCAAATACTTGTTAGAATGTGGCTGGTGATGCTGCTTGTTTCTCACTGTTAGACAAAACCAGTCCCTGGCAATGTTACTGATGAGTTAGACACTGGTAAAATTGTAAAGGCATTTAAAACCTGCTTTTTCTCCTGTTTTGACTGCCCACTCCTACTCCCTTTTATTTTACAACAAATCTCTTGATGTCTCAGCTAAGTACCATGGCCATTTCATTCGCTAGTGCTGCGTTGATGCAAACATTTACTGGGGATATATGTACACCTTAAATTATTATTTCTGACCAGAGAAACCCTTTCGCTATCTCCTAGACAAAACCAGAAAGGCAGGCTGTGTTTTCGTTGCCGGGGGCTACTTCCCTCCCCCTCGCCTGCATGTGATCCTCTCTCGCAGAAGTAATCAGCACACAGCTTAGGGAACAAGAGTTCATTGCTGACTGCTACTGACTTCTAACATCTGCAGAAAGGCTTCATGGGACCCGATCCAGAGCGTAAACATGCATTTAAAAGAAAGGAAATCAAGGAATAGCAGAATGCATCGCACTTAAAAGAAATAATTAAACTTCTTTACCAGCTGCTCCAGCAAGACTAATGTTTTTCTTTCCCCACAAATGGGTTTAAAACAACAGCAATAAATAAATGCTCTGGTTCTATGTAACTGAGCGGTACTGCTTTGATATGTACCCAGGTATTTACTCTGTGCTATACACGGAGGCATTACACAGACATAATATACACATGCAAAGGCAAAGGACGTGTCACAGAGACGAGCAGAGGGGTACAGACCTGAAGCTCTGTTTCCAGAAGCGGCCCACCTGGTTCACTCTTCAGCCAGTCATAGCTTCCCCTGTCGGCGTGTCCAAATTTTCTCCAGCTGCTGCCCAAGAGCCACCTCATGCTTTCATTAACCTGGTCTTCTGTCTTCGTGCTTCCACCTTGCTGTGCCGCCTGCAAGTGCGTCCCCGCCTCCTAGCCTTGACCCAGCTGGGCTGCTCTCAGCTAGTGATCCCTCTTAAATGATATCCCGTTTATAGTGGGAAAGAAAAAAAGAAGTTAGACACCCCACCCCCCCCATCATCAGGAAGCCAAGCAAATAGATCTCAGAGCCTCCCTCCACTTCCAACTCAATCTCTCTGGATTTGCTTCGGTGGCCTACATTACCAGCAAAGCTGGCATCAGGTATCCCAGAGCCGGGGCTGATAGAGCTCTGATTGGAGCGCTCCCTGCATTAGGATTATTAAAAGGGGAATTTGCATGTGAATGTGAGCCCACATGGTCATGACTCCGTGTGGATAAATAACGCTCTATATTTAGGTATCTAATAAACACTTTTTCCGACAAAATAACTAGAACCTACGCTTCTATGTTGAGAGTGAAGATTCCTGTGCAGTTAGGCAGCGCGAGGAGGAGCCACGATCCAGGCGGGTTTTTCCTCCCTGTTGCTGGAACATACAGTAAATCGTGAGAGTGGTTTCTGGGTATAGAGGCAAGGACACAGGGCTAAATGCTGAGCTGAATTATTTATCACTGTTAGGATGTAGATGTTAATGATAAATCCAGAGAGCGAGCTCTGCCAGGAAAGCTTTGGTCACTGAGGGTGTACAATTGCTTTCAGTAATAACGAGTTGTCAGTTCAGTTAAATCAGAACTCATTTACAGCTTTCTAGGATACATGTTGTTAAATGGCAGTTGTTTCCAGTGAGAAGCCTTTGTGCTGTTTATCCAGCAGGGGATAAAAAAACCCCTCACTGATGTATGTTAACCTCTGAAAGGAGGAATATTTGATCTAAGTTGAAAGTTGAATCGAGGTTTAACACTTACTGAAAAACTGGAGGTGTCTTTTTCTGCTTTGCTCTGAGCAGGGGGAGAGGCTGGTGGTAACACACCATGGTTCAACTGGGTATTTTGAATGGTTTCTCAAGGCTAACCTGTTCAAGCAAAAGTTGTGTTCAGGACAAGTAGTACAAAATTAGGGCCAGAATTGTGACCTCTTATTTCTTGCTTGGCCTTCCTTTCATCAACTCTTCTTTTGAGCTCACTGGTCCCAGAAGATTGCAGGCCTAACTGGCACCAGACTGAACTCTCGCAGCTCCAGCAGTGGCCCCTGCAAGTGCTGGTGTTTGATGTTTCTAGTGAGGGTGCTCTGGAAAGAAGGGCCTGTGCTGAGGCTGGCTGTGATCCTGGTGACTGCAGTGTGCAGGAGGGATTCAGCCTGTCAGTGAATCTGGGCTGTGGGGGAAAAGAGGAGGTTGGCTGATAAATCTGTCCCATTTTGTTACCGAAGTTGGCAGCTGAGCAATGGATGGGGAGCAAGAATATTGAATGAAGGGTTGGTCTTGGTGCTAAAGCAGCTGCATCATTCATTGGAAAGCGGAACCTGCTCTTGCTTCTGCCGAGGAGGTCCTGCGTGAAGAAAGGTCACCTCAGCAAAGCCTTTGCGTGCCTGTCAGTAGCCTCCTCCTTTCCTTGGTGCCTCACTTTTCATCTTTGAAAACACTTTCAGAGGTGGTGAGTGCTTGCAGCTGCAACCAGAGCCTGTGGAAGTTATGCTGTGACTTACAATGTCTTCTGAGAAGCCGGGTCTTAAATGTGGCTCAACAGACTCATGCCAAGACAGCAAAATACTTCTGACTTGTTGCCTCAACACCTTGTATGGAAGTAAGAATGACAGCCACCTTTTCCAAACTGGTGTTAAGAAAATTAATTCCTTAAGGAGTCTTGTGACTGTGTAGCTTAAATCTGTCATCTCACGTGCAAGCAGGAAACATTCATATACTATCTTAATTAGGGTCTTAAAACAGCCCCTAAGATTATCAATGCTATTTTTAGAAGCTTGCTGTAAATTTCCTTTGGGACTGTGTCATGAATAATGAGGAGAAGTAAAAAATTATGTCTGCTTACAGTATAAACACCCAGCTTGGAATCTTTGGATTCTAGTTAGATGAATTTTAGCCAAAAAATAAGGTGTGCACTTTTAAGACGCAGCTGGTTTACTAAGAATTGCTTTGAATTCTTGACCTCTGGAAAATGTTTAAGAATGATTTAATTTTGTAGAGCTGAGGCCAAATGGGAATTTGGGCAAATATGGTGGCCTTTGTCATGCAGGTAATTAGAATCTAAAATAACGATTGTCTCTCTGGCTTTTGGTATAATCAGTGGACCCAGCAGGAAGATTACTGAGAGCAGTGGAGATGACACAGTCGTCTTGCTGCCAGTGGTCAGATGCCTATTTGACATACTGCCTGCATAGAGAAGATCTGAAGAACTGAAACAATACCATTTGAGACTGGATTTGTGATAACAAATCTGTTGCAGATTTCTAGCAGCGCTATGTAGAGCACATGACACTTACTTCTGGCTCTCACAGAGAGTTCCTAAATACCACTGTAGCTTGGCCATGCTGTAGTGTGGAAGCTGGGGGGAGGAGGAACATCCTTGATTCCAAGCCCCATGGCCAGATGTCAGGCTTGCCGCTTTGAAGCACGAGGGAGGTTGACCGTTGGAGGTCTTCAGACCTTGACATGGACAAAACTTACCACCCCCCACCACCCCGGCTTTGTTCTTTGGAATAGTTTAATCTAACAGTCATCCTGTCAAATAATCTGTAGAAAATAGCTGGCATGGAACAGTACCACCAAATTCATTAAAGTTTAGCAAAGGTTTGTAAAACAATGGCAACATGATGTTTGTAATTGAGGCAGTGTTGCTAATATCACTTCCAATGCTCTAGCATGGGAGCAGGGAGAGACTTTCTGAGGAAGCCACTGCAGAAAATAGGCACCTCCTGTCCTCAATATGAAGTTCAAACTGTCATGAATTATTTATCTTTCTGATGTTTGAGGCTGGTAGTGTAAGACTAGGCTGTACTGCCACTGATACTGGTAGGGAACAGAATATCCACAGTGCCCTATATGCCTTTGAAATTTTCTGCTACTTTCTTTCCCAAGTTTCTTTTGCTGCTTTCCACAGGTGGTGGTGAACCTTTGCTGCTGGAAGGACTGTGCTGCTGTGAGGGAGGGTGTCAGGGATAACCTGAATAATGCAAAACTAGGGATTACAGTGGTAGAGGTGTTACCACTGTAAACGGTATGGTGTTGTCAGGTGTGGATTCATTGGATGAAACGGAGGGAGATGCTGACTTTTGCCTGTAACCGCTGGTAGGTGCTTTGGTGTCCTTGAGGCAGGAGTGGTGTTGGCTCCTGTCCATTCCCTTTCACTTGGGTAATTAACCTAGTGATTTGCTCTTCTTTTGGTAAATTTTTCATGATACTGAGATTTTGGCTTTGCTCTTTTGTTAAACATCAATACATTTGTGTTTCTTTAAAAAACATCTTCTGAAGAGCAATCTCCTCCCCCCATCAAACTAAAACCACCATCACTTCAAAGGCTAGATACAGGTTGGCATAGCCCCATTGAAAATCAGTATTTGTGAACAAGTTGCACATGCTCATGACCTGTAAAAACGGAGACAGGGAGACCCATTTACAAAATACATGCACGCCGATGCTACGTACCTTGGTGTAGGAGCAGCAGCGGCCATGAGAGCAGGAAGAGATACTGCTGAGGTATTGATCGATGCTGCAGACGGGTAGCTCTCTTTGGAGAGAGTGGCGGTGACAGACCGCAGGTCGCTGCCAAAGCAGGATTGCCTCCTGCAGAATATCCCTTAAAGTTTTGTGAGTGTAGCAACACTTGAAAAGCTCTGTGGCCACGGCAGGGTGGTGGTGACTGTCAGCATCCGTCTGACAATACTGTCTACAGCTTTGGGGTGTTCTTTTTTTTTTTTTTTTTTTGGTAATTCTCTCAATCTAGGTTTAATCCCCTTCATTTACAGATGGTCATCCTTACCCTCAATTCTTGTTTGCTCTTACTTAAGTCTGCCAGTATGCACTGTATGGTATTTTGTTCCTATTTAACCAAGCTACAGAAGTTATTTTTTGTTTGTTGGCTGGTGTGGGGGTTGTGGTTGGGTTTTTTTGAGGATTTTTTTTTTTTTTTTGCTTCATCCCAGGTTGCCTTGTATAACCATGTAGCCATCTTGTCAATACTTTGCAAACCTTTCAGGGCACTGGGACCCGGAACAACCCGCTGTATAAGAGTGGTGTCCAAAAGTGAGCCGTGGCCCTTTGGCTTGTACAGCAGCTGGTGTCTGGTAGAGAGGGTTAGGCACTCAGTGGGAGCGGCAGCTTTCCCCGAGCCGTGCTGCAGGGGCCAAGGCACCCAACGCCATGTTGTGAGGGCCCCTCGTGCGTCCGGGTGCCCGTCCCAGCAGTGCTGGCAGGCGAAATCCCCGACGCCCCTTTGGGCCTGGGTGTGTGGTGACCGCTGCCAGCCTGCCTCTGGAGAGCACTTCTCTCTCCAGCCTTTGCCCCTCTGTGGTCTCCTGGAAGCACAAACTTTTTTTTTTTTTAGGGGAAGCTAACCTTGAAGAGCATGACACGTTTTTCTTCGCTGTCCTAACCTCTGGGTGTGTGCATGTGTGTGATTAAAGTGCTTAGGAATCGACTTCAGTGCTAGGTCACGGTTTTGGGGAAGGGGAGATTGGACTGGGGGGGTTTATGAGGGAAGTGGGAATAAATGTTTGGGTGTGTTTTCTATTTTCAAGCTGATACATGCCTGTTTTATTTATTCTCTCTTCCTGATGCTGTCAGACACCTCTCCTTTTGCTGCTAATGTTGGTGCAAGTTGTGCTGCTGCCCTGGGCTCTGGCTCTCTGCTTATCACAGTCCGTTGGAATTTTGCCATTGCCTCCACGCGAAGGGGCAGATGTTAAGCTCTGTATATCACCTCACCTGTCACTGCTGAAGTGGGCTCTGGGCCACTTTCCCACTGCATTGTGTTCCTCCTATTCAATGCAATTGAAAGCAAACGAGGGGAGTGTTTTTTTTTTTTTTCTTTCAGTAAAGTCTGACTGAAAAAGCATTTACCTGGCATAAGGAATACACTGTAAAGACAGCCACGGCAGTTCGGTTACCCCCGGTATCTGAACTCCAGTTGCTTGAACACTTACGCAGGCTAATTCATCCCGGCGCTGTGGCCTCCTGGTGACTGTGTGGCCTCCTGCCCTGGAGCCTGTGGCATGGCTTATCAGGTGCTTTGCCTTTGGTCTTGAAGAAAAAAACAGCCTTGACTGATCCTGCTTCTCTGTGAGGGATTCTAGCTTTCAGTCTGTTGCCTGCAAATAAGCATCCTCTGCTTTTCCAAGGTACATAAAGGATCGTTTTTGCAACTTATTTCATCAATAATTAAGGTGGACTTTGTAGTGCATCACCTAGCCCAAAAAAGTCAGAATTAAAAAAAAAAAAACCAAAAAAACCATACATGCACAAAGTATAGGAATAGAAGAGAGCTATTCAATTTATGTAATAGTACTTCCACCATTTTACCATAACTTTCCTAAATGTGTTGCTGAGTTCAGTTTACTTTTGAGTGATTCAGGATTACCGCTGTTCTGCTTGGGAATCCTGAATTTCAGCTGGAAACCGGTCATGACCTACTGGTTGTCCTGTACCAGTAATAAGCAAGAGGAAGCAAAGGTTAGCTAGACATCAGGAAGGTGGATGGCCTTTGATCTTTCTTAGAGTTGTAAGTTCTCGGCTTCTGCAGCTGTTTACTTTAACCCGAGTTTCATAGGAGTGGAAGTGGCTCTCTCTCTCCTCTTTCCCAAAATGCTGTTATAAGCAGTTTGCAGGCACTTTTTCTGAGGGAATCATAGAATCGTTTAGGTTTGAAAAGACCTCTAAGATCAGCAAGTCCAACCATAAACCTAACACTGCCAATGTTACTGAAGACTGGAACTGCACATGCATTTAAGCACCTGCAGGTGAAGCAAAGCATTCCCGAAGAGCCCAGCTGACCATGTACGGTTTTGGCTGCATATGCTTTTAGAAGCGTTGCCATAAGCTTAGTGAGAGATTAGGTGTTTTGCTACTTTGTAAGGAGAATATTCCAAAAAGAAAAAAAAAGATTAGAAATTCTTCACGCAATGGGAGTGAGGAAATGGAAAGACACTAACTAGGGATAAATACCCAATGCTACCCCATCCAAGAAGGGGGCAAAACTTCCATGGCAGCAGGTAGCCTGAAGATGGGGAGAGAGGGAGCGGGGCAGCTGTGGGAGGGTGTCTGTGTATGACTGTGAACAAGAAGAGGCAGATGTTGCTAGGAGGAGGAGAGCTCATTCTATATTGTGGAAAAGCTTACTTTTTGCCGGATACCAAAATAAAATAAGTTATTTTAAGTAAAAAAAATAGTCATTCCTTAAATATACCTGAAAAAAGCGCTCATTGAGATTTCTTATAGAAAATGCTAATTTGGTAGCGATATAAAATGTCTCCTCTCTCATGTTTGGTTTTTTTTTAAAAAGCTTTATACCATTTTAATGCCAACAATGCAACCTAATTTAAGTTAAACCATTAAAAATAAGGCTGAACTATTGCTTTCTTGCCTTAAAAAAAAATCCTCTATGTCTGGGAGACCTCTACTCAGTAGATTTTACACTACTTGCCTGCATTTAACTATAAACTATGGGCACCATTATAAATTGTAATATTTGTAGCATCGGCAATGATGGCTAGATCTCTCCTTTAACAAGGCTTCAGGAAGTAGAGCAGATGTGTGTGTTACCACTGACATAAGAAGTGGCACATACATTTTTGGTATCCTTTAGCCACACTTTCATTCTTTTGCTGGTTTCTTCCAGTAATGTGTGCCAATATGTGGAAATAAACTTTTAAGGAGAAAATATAAATGTCTGCTTAACCTTCAGCTGGTCTTTTAAAAGTAAACATTTAATATTTATCTGCATCTGACGAAGCGCTTTATTTTTATAGTATTGTATTGTTCATTGTATTTGATGTTGCTTACCTTGATTGTTGACCTTGTGTAACACTGGGCAGGTCTTAGATACAGACCTGCAGGCGATCTGCAGTCTTGTGCTGCATTTATTCAGCAAGTTAGGAATTGGTGAAATAATGTGTAATAGTGGGAAAAGCTAGAAAACTTAGATTGCCCCAATTTCAACATCTTTTGCAGCATGTTTGAAAGATTAAAAAATCCCCAAACAAACAACAACAGAAAAACCCAAACATAAAACGCCCTCCCCACAGCAACGTACAATCTCTATTAGTATCGTCATTGCATAAAAAAGCTTAGAAAAGGAAAACTTCACTGATGAATTATCTTTTCTCCCAAACATTCTTGTTTGGGGTGTGGAATAGAAGTTAATCATCCTGTTTTGCATTGTTTTGTTGTTGTGGGTTTTTTTTAATCTGTTTTTCCGTAGTCCAGGAGCTCCAAATGTCTTTCATGAATGCTATGTTCTTGGTTTTTCCTTAGCAGCTGCCCTTTGTGGGTTTTTTGTTGTGGGTTTTTTTTTTTTTGTTAGATTTATAATTCACACAGGTTGAATCTCACTTTAAAAAAATGAGTTTAAAAAAGAAAAAATCACTGCTGTTACAATAATCTTTTAGTGCAGTTGGAATGTTTTTTTCCTCTATGTGTTTTCAGTTGGTTGCATATTTCTTCACTATTGTGCAGGGATTTAGTTAGTGCTTTACACTTTGGCAAGTGTTTGACAAAACACTATCTAATTCTGGCCATTGTGTGATCCTACTAAAACAATTCAGCCCAACTAAGTGCAGTCAATGATGATGCAATTTTTGCTTTGCCTGTAATAACTGAATTTCAATCCATTTAGCAATTCTTTGTTCAAAGAGATACATTTTCGGATGGAATGTTGTGAATCCCTGTATCAAATCCCTTGAGACTGTATCTAAATACAGCAGTCTCCATGTCAATACTTGTGGCTAACACAGTAAATTTTATACAAAAGCATGATCATAACTTCATAGCCTGATTTGAGGGCTATGAAGTTATTGATTAGGTTCATGTCATTTGCTGCCAAGTATCTATTGACTCTAGATGCAAAAGGAATTGGAGTCTGATATTGTTGCTTAAAAGCAGCAGGGCCAAGGGAGTGCTGTTGGAGAAGGAATAGCTCTTCTAGCTACTAATACTAGCTCAGCTCTTCACCAGATTGGAAAAAAAAAAAATAGCTGCAAGTGACTTATTACTCCTTTTGTCATTGCTTTAAGGCGAAGTACAGCTCCAGAGCAGGAGAACTGTAGGTATAAACATGCGCTCTTACAGGTTAATGTCTCTAATTATGGATTTGGAGAAGCCCTGATATTTTTCCTGTCATTAACAATGAAACTTTAAATCTTCATTTGTCATTGTTAGAATGCTTGAAACATTTGAAAGCCTGAGGAAATACAGCTTTTGAAATCCATTCTTGCCCTGAAACATATTTAGCAATAACAGTAAGAATGAGTGAGTTGAAAATTATCTGTATGAACTAAACCAACTGATGTAGTACATAAGCTTGAGGTGGGTTGCGGTTGCCCATACATGTGTGAGGACGAGCGATATGACAAACTGGACCAAAGACAGTGGTGGGGGCCCTTCAGGCCCTGTAAAAGGAGGGTTGAAGGTTAGGCACTGCTGGCTCCTTGAGCAGCCTCTTGTAGAGCCAAGGGAGAAACCGTGAGGAGAAAGCTGCAGTATGCTGGAGGGCAAGCTCAAGCAGCAGAGGTTACCCACTTCTCTCTGACTGGCCTGTAACATGGGTCAGGCAGGCTATTTGTTTGTCCTTAACCCCAGCTTATTACTGGCTGGGTGGCTTCCCTGAAGCTGCAGAGTGCATCTGTGTGAGAACTGGGGCTGTAAATCGGGAGACACTTGTTCAATGTTGTGCTTAGTGGTCAAGGAAAGGCCCTTCTTCAGGACAAGGGACAAAATTATTCCTGTCTGTGGGCTTCTGAATCCATATGAAACTCCCTGAATTGAAGTGTGCATTATTTAACAGAGCATCATCTTAGAGGTTTTGGGCAATTTTGTGCTGTTTTAATTTAGGTGAACTGGAACATCCCTTTGCTTGAAATAACACGCTTTTTGTGTACTGCTGCAACTCAGAGTTCACGTCCTGAAGCTGAATCTCCTGTTGTGAATCTGAAGATTTCTACTTCCCCCATACGGGGAAGATGCACAGCCTCCTGCAACCTGTAAAATAAAGTTTACTGTAGAAATGCAATACATGAAAAAAATCTTGTATATAAAAAGGCCCCAAATCTGCAGGCATGGCAAGAGCTTTATTTTCTCCAGTGCACTTGTTAGTGGTTCAGCTTGTCAGCAAAATTGCAATCCAACCTAGATTTGAGGTTATGACCCTTCTTGCACAAAGGCAGATGACATGATCTTAAATGCACAAAAATTTATTAGCAGGGCTGATGGCAATCGTTGACCGCAAAGTTACCTGAAGGGGCAGAGGGGGAGGGAAAAAAAAGGAAAACATCTCCCCACCAGCCAGCTGAGGAATGAGGGAGTCCCAGGCAGGTGTCATCCTCCTCCTTGGGGTGTCCTCTTGGTGCCACAGGTGCCCCACAACAATTTGCTGAGCACGACTGCATTGTTCTCATTGGGAGCTGCTCAAAATCCCCATTGGTTGCTTTTGCTTCTGATGCTGTTAGCGTCACACTTGATGCGGTGCATGTGCTGCATGCTGATTGGTTGCTAGGCTTTGTGCGTATGTGTTATCAGGTAGTGTGTGTTGTGTAAATAAAGAGCCGTTACCCTAGCAGGTGCTGAAGTTACCAACTAAAAACTCGAGGGAAGGCTGAAGAGCTTTTACTATGGAGCTATAGCCTGAAAACGAAAATGTCAGGAGGCAGAGGGGAAAAAAGGGATGAGTTAAACACAAAAAGCAGACTTTCTGACATAAGGGATATTAAAATGTTTCAGGATCAACCAGTGCAAGGCCATGAGGATAAGAGCACTTGGGACAGCCAGGTAAAGGCACTGCCACAGTGTCCTCGGGCTGGGGAGATGAGAGCTTACAAGAGGTACAAGTGGAAACTAAGGCTACAGGATTGGAAATTAAAGGCCCTTGGTATTAAAAAAGGTAAGGCACCTTCAACAACACCCTCAAGGGAGATCACAGGTACAAAGGTGAAGGTTTTAAGTGTGGCTTCCTAAAATGAGAGGCTTATCCAGGCAGCTAGGTGTGGCATTGAAAACAGGCAATCATGAAAGAAACGCACGTCTGAGGGATGGGTGAGTGAGTGGAGGTGAATAATTACGTTAGAAATACCTGGGCAGTGGAGCTGCTGAGAACCATTATTCAGTGTGTACAGCTATATAACAGGCTAGGTTTTCGGCTAGGAAATTTAAGGTGCAGCCCAAGAATGATGCTCTGGTATTGAGGTGTATGGAGTTACATGATAGCATCTCCTGCGGAAAGCTGATATTGAGGTGGGGGCTTGTACAAGTAGAAGGGACAACACAGTAGCAAAACCTAAAGAAAATTCTCCTCTGGGGCTCGGGGAGGTTGAACAGATGATCTGAACAGTTCTTTCACGTGTGCAGTCTGTCATGTCCTAAAGCCAGGAGACTTCTTTGTCATTTGAGAGGGTATTGAGAAAATACCCCCTGCAGGGACCACCTCCAAGCTGACGTGTGGGGAGGGGGTGCCCCTTTTGTGCGTTTGAATTCAGCCTGTACGGGCTGCATTGACGCTGCTGTGCAAAATGTTGTTCCTGTGTGCAGCTCCAGCGCTGCTCTACGAGAAGAGAGTTGCACAGTGGAGGAAGGCTTGGGTCCAGGCTGATTATTTGTGAACTTTCTTTTTAAAGAACAACTAAATTTTGCTTGGGGCAGTGACATACAAAGAGAATCAGCTGTGAACAGAACAGCTGAGGTGGTTATTTGATTTGATTTCTGCTACAAGGTGGAGATCCTCTCATCCCATTTCTAGGTGTGGCCTCCATCTCTCAAGGTCAAGTGACTTGGTGTGTCAGGAGGAACCAGATGGCTGCTGTGGGGCAATGGGGCCTGCATGCGTGAGCAGTTATAATGGGCCCAGGTTGTAGGGGCAGTGCTAGACCTGATGGTTAGAGGCATTTGTGGTTTGATGTTGCTCTTCAGGGCTTTTTTTAAACTTTATTTAGCTCCAGACATTGCTTTTTTGCCATGTGCAAGATGGTGCCTCCTTGAAAGGGATGCTCTTTCAGCCAGCCAGGCTTTAGTGTGTCTGAGACACACTGAAAGTGATGTAGTTTGGCACTTGTGCCCTGTCCTTGGCTCTTCTTTCTCATTCTCTATTTCTTCAGCAGTCACTGCAGATACAGGCTGTTGCCTAGGATTCTAGGATGGCACAGCTTACACTATACCTGCCTCTCGCCCCCTCCCACCCCGAGGGACACTTAATGGTGGTCATCCTTCTTGTCCTGCTCTTGGTACAGCTCTGCCTAAAAAATTCCATGGCAGGCTGTTACACTGCTTTTCTGTTCCATCCCTCTTGCTGCTCTTGTTCCCCTGAAATGCTAAGCGAGGTTTGATTAAAAACTTGTAGGAAAAAATCATTAGCAAACTAGATTTAAACCTTCACCTCTTTCTTTTTTCTTTTTATGGTTGGCTTTGCAAACTAATAATCTTTATTCTCTTGGGCTTGGGGCTGGTCACAAGAGCCTGCATTGAGATATTCAATTATTTAGCATCCTTTTAAAAGAAAAGGTAATGTATGCAAGAGAGACATAAGATCTGCTCTTACGACCATCCCTGCGGTTTTGTCAGTGTGCTTGCTTTTGTGGTGCCACCATTGCAATTCTATCCAGAAGCCGATTCCTGTGTTTTCTCAAGGGAGGATGAACTGCTCTTGCAGGTATGCGTTTCAAACCAACCAAGAGCCTTGTCACAGTCCTCTCCTTACGTGAGTTACTGCAATACATTTTCAGAAGCATTTTTCACTTTCTCATTATATTTGACATTGTTGTTTCCCAGGCTTGAAGATTTGCCTGTTTCTAATTTCCTGGGCATACTTACTTACAGGGATAGATTTCAACACAGCATCTTACCCAGTTTTATTTTGATCTGTTCCTCTCCTCATTATCTCTGGTACAAAGGAGAACCTGATTTGAAGTACAAAGCAGTCTGCCAGGAATGTAATATAACATTCAAAACCATAGTAAATAATTGAGACGTGCCATGCAGGAGAAGTATTTTAAATTATTTTAATCTTAAGTAATTTTGTTTGATTGTGATGGGGAATGAGGATGATGAGAGACCTCCTTAGAAGTGATAGTGCTAACTTCATCAAACAAAAATTATTCAGCTTGGGCATACTTCCTCAGAGCTGGCAGACCAGAAGTATTGTTTCTACTTTATGGATACAGATCTCCCAGTAAATACAGTGTAGATCAAGGTGCAATACTGTTGTAAAAAAAACCAAAAAAAACCCAAAGAAAAAACACCCCAAAAACCAAAAACACACATACAAAAAAACCAAAGCAGATTTACTACCATGGATTTCTGTCAGGAGTCAGAAAATTGCACATGCAGCCTGTGTTGGAGTTTGGTTTTTTTCTTTTTCTTCAATATAAGACTAGGACCTAATTAACCCATGCTTACATCTAACTTGTTTTAATTTATTTGGGATTCTTTTAGGTTTTGAAACCTGGATGCTGAGCGCACTCTTCTAGGACATAGTGTCAGGCATTTGGATAAAGAGTTCAACTTGTGTTTGTTTACAGTGATATTAGATGTTAAGAGGTTTATCCTGATGCAGGCTTGTTTGCCAAAAGCTCAGAAACTGGAGATCATCCTGTGTTTCACGTGGCTCAGAGGACAGAACTCAAGCCTCATTCTACTTCTTATTTCTACTTCTGTCACAGGCTTGCTCAGTGGACCAAAAGAAAGGTTTCTCCTTGTGTAAAACATGGATCAAGAAACATCTGTCCTGGAGAGAGCATGCTTCCAGGAGGATTACTGAAAACCTTGCCCCATTATTACCGTGGTGGTACTTTCTGAGTGTTTGGGTGTACGGATGTGCCAGTGGTCTCCTATACAACCCTATCGTGCATTAGCTGTTGCATCCAAAGTGTGTTTCCCTTCTCCCTAGTCTTGTACCTGATGTATCTGCTAGTATCTCTAGTTTGCCTTTCTATCACCCCTCCCATAAACTGTCTTTACTGTTGGTTGGTTGGTGTTGTGGGGGCTCTTTTTTTTTTCTACCTCTTGCCAAATGATCCCACAGTTCTACAGCTCTGGGATAAGCAAGAGGCCAGAGCATGTGGTGTGGATAATTTGGGTCTTTTGGAGTCACGGACAAACTTTTTACTTGCTCAGTTGTTCATCCCATCTGTAGTGGTGACACTGGGCATTCTCTTAGCACCCTGTCAAAAAGTAACAATTAGGAAAGATGTCCAGCTTGGTATCAGGGGAGCATTTAACTTTTAGTTGACCACAGATGAATACAGTGTAACCAGTGGTAAACCTACATTGTGAAAAAAACATAAGTTTTTGAAATCCTATTTGTTATAAACAAATGTATATCATGGCGGGAGACCAGGGTAACTTGATGTCCACACAGCAGTCTTTGGCACTTGTTGTAAATGGCAGAGGAAGGCAGAACTTCATGAAAGCTGTTGAGAGAACGTGTGGTTTTGTGTGGTTTGGTGAGTGTTGTTCCTCCTCTGAGGCTCCTGGGGGTCTGACTTGTGGTAGGCTCTAGAGGGATTTGAGAGACCTGACCTTCCCGGAACTAAAGGTGGTCGTTTCAAAATTGAACCATGATCAATTTTCTTCTGATAAATATGTTTGGTAACAACTTCTATGGGAAGTTTTCATCACTGGTCAATTAACAAAAACAAAAGCAACCTGTTAAATTTTGTCTGCAAAGCAATGCATTAAATGGCTGCTGCCTTTCCTGCACCCTGTTCTGGAATCTGGAGTATGAATTCAGCGACTCCACTGAACGGGAGACAATGCTTGAGATTTAATGGTGTGTTCTACATTCAATTAAATGGTCTACATTCAGTTGCTTTGTAATCTGCTCTTAACCTTCATGCTGATGAGGCTGTTGTGTAACAGACATTGAAGGACAGACCTTGTGCTGCTTCAGCGCGGGGGAGCCCATGGCCAGAGATCCCAGTGAGGCCAGGTGGGAATGCTGGCTGCATTTTCACTCTTGAGATTATGTGGGATGCCTGCCTTTGGGTTGCGGATAGCATCCCTGAGCGCACAGAGATGTACCCTAAAGGTTACTGTATGCTGTTACGTCTTGTCGCTGAAACACTCCTGCTTTCAGGGAGCCCCACAACAATTCTCTTGACAGGTGTACTGGTCAACCCTTTCTTCTTCTGTACCTAAATTTTGGTTGCATTTGGAAGTGTGTGTGGCTGCTGTGAAGGTGTTTATTGTTTTCATTAAGTATTTCCATTAAATTAAAGGTTTTTCTCCAGCAGGAGCAATCATTGATCCAACTTCAATGAAAAGAGGGGTTTAGGCAATAGGGGAGAGCCCTTGCTGAGCTTTTTAGAGGATGAAACATTGCAGCATCCATGCGGTTTGCATGCACCTGTAGATAGGGAACACTTTTCAAGTGCTAGCTAATCTGAGTGTGGTTGCGGAATGCCGCTTAAAAAACCCAACAGAAGTTTGGCTGTGAACTAGTGTTCTGAGGAACCCTGTCCAGTGATGGCTGCTTGTCCCTGGAGGTGTTTGCAAGCTGTGGCTTTCATGCTGGGGGTTGGGTGGTGGTGGCATGGGCACTGTCTGGATTTCAGTAGCAGTAAAGTGGTTACTTCAGTGTGTGATGGAATTTGTAGAGTTCAATCCCTAAGGTTTTACCTTTTAGGATAGTTTTCAAAGTTATTTATGTGATTGAAAGTAGGTGCCTTTTCTGCCATGTTTGTGTGGGGTTTTTGTTTGTTTGTTTCAAATTCCACCTCTAGTGAAATCAAAGCCAAAAGTATTTCCCTCATTTTAATGGCAGAAATGCTTCACCTGTTTAGATGCTTCAAAATTCTGCATAATGCCTACTTGCACCCTTAGCTGTCTCATTAACTTCATCCTTCTTTCTCCACCCCTGCAAGCCCAGACTCTGGCTAGGAGTGGTGTAGGGCTCATTTGCTAAATTGTTTAGATCTCAGCTCCCACTGAAAAAAAACCCCAGCAGCTGAAAGTGGTTAAATTCCCCAGGTAATCTGTGAAAACTGCAGTCCCTGCTGGTACATGCCAAGTGTGTATTTCAGGCCCTTTCTCAGTTCTGCTCCTTTGCTTCATCAGTAACTGTAAAATAACTTTCTTTAGACAAAACCAAAGCATAATTTATTTTGCGTTTACTTCTTTATTCTACAACACAAGCAACATAAATAGTTTATAATTTTTGTTTTAAAATATTTCCATTTCAGAATTCAGTCAGAATAAAATATACACAAAATACTATTTGCAAGCCAGCTGACAGCGACTGCCTGACCACTGGACACCCAAGGACCAAACAAAGCTAGCAGCACAACAGGACGCGGCGGACATGGAGAGGTCTTTTTCTAAAGAAGAGCAGAAAGGTAGAGGGAGGAAACATGGATGAGACCGGGCAATTGCAGGTAGGTATGAACTCAGTAGAAGGTAAATCCGATGTAAGCACTTGCTTGAGAAGGCAATTTACAGTCTGTCTTAAAAAGCATTAGTGGCTCCTCCTGAATATACAGCTAGAGAGATGAAGTATTAGGAATCATGTTTTGTGGTAAAATGCTTCTTATGGCAGCCATCGTCATGGAAATAAAATTTGATTCTCGTTTTTGAACAGGAAAGGATTAGATCTTTGGCAAAATGGAGTGTCTACTCCCTTTGGCTTGCTTTCAGTTTTCAGTTCTGGTTGAAGGGCCTGTGGAAGCATGCTTGCAGGCTCACAAATAAGGACAAAGAGGGGCGGGGGGGGAGAGAAGGAAAGTGGGGGGAACGGAAAGAAGGTGCTCGCTGTTGTCACTGCATACTTTTCAATCTCTTGCTCCCATCTGCTCCAGCAAACAGCGTGCAGGACAGGGCTCTGTCACCACAGTGCTCTGCCCTGCCTGGCTGTTCTCCCTTTGGTATCGAATCCTGCTTTCCGCTTCAGAGCTGGTGGCTCAGGACCACAGCCTGCTTGTGGAGGTGATATTTGTCCCTTGCTTGAACCTGTGTGCCTGTGCCTCTCTGAGCTCAGTTCCCTCGTTTCAGCTTGCTTCTTGTGGAAGCATGGCACTTCACTGCAGCCCTGAAGAACCCAATACATGGATAGGAAGTAGGGCCCTGGTGCTCCATGATATTTAGATGAAATTATGGAAGTACGTAACTACCTTTTGAAAAGTGGGATGTTGGGATAAAAGCATTGAAACAGATCCTGTTGCCATGTTTCTTAACAAAAGAATGCCCTCCATAAACTCAGTTCCCTGATTCAGTGTGGCAGTGGAGACAATGCAAAGCTCAACTTGCGAATTTGCCAAAAATAAAGAGGATTTGAGGGATCTGGTCCCACAGGCGAGCTCGTTGTTGAATTAATCCAGGATCATGCAGTGTAGCTCTACCAGTATCCACAGAATTAGGGCACTTCTTCCCTCTGCTTTTAGCTCTTAGCTTGGACACCTTTGAGCACTAAGTGAAAACACTGGTGCACACTTATGCCACATGCTTTTATATTTTTTTTATTTTTAGATAGCCAGCCCCCATGTTTGGCCACAGCTGTTTGTTTAGTATGGTATGATGCAACATATAAAGTATATGTCCTGAGAGGGGGTTAGTGGAAACAACAGAAAGAGGAGCTATGACTTCTTCCTTGGAGCTGTACAACTTCCTGGACTCCCAGATGTGTTGCTGGTGAGGGCTGCTAAGAGATCCTTACATTGTATCCCTATAGAAGCTTTACTCCAAAAGGGAGGCTCAGTGAAGAGGGAATCTCTAGCTGCTGGATGCTGTTATTGCATAAAATCCAGCATTTGTGCTTCTCTGCTATGGTAACTTGGTCCTTTTATACTAAAAAAGAAGAGAAACTTGAATTGATGGTATTATATAATTTCTTCAAACAATTGTGGAATCATCAGAAATGGAAAAAACCTAACTATGTGTCATATGCCATGATTAGCACTATGCATAGATCTTCCCAGAAATTACTATAACCAGAGTCATGAGTATATAGCTTGCTTAAACATAAACTTAGCACACTCCAGCAAAAGCAAGGGCAAGGGAAGGAAGGACTTAACTTTTTTCTTTTTTTATGAATTAAAAACTATTTATCACTGAGTAATGGCATTGCTAGAATGGACTGCTGAAGGTAAAAATAGTCAAACCACATGCTCAGTTTCTGAATAAGCTTCTACACAGAAGAGCTAGGTAGAAATAAATTAATTTGCCTTGCTATGGTCAGCCTCTTACATGTTAAGACTAGATCTGTGCAAAAGTGAAGGTTCTTGTTTTGAGGTGCTGGGATGTGTGGGAACATGTGCTGGTTCTTGCAAATTTTTTACACGGGAGGAGTATGGAGGACAGCAGCAGAGACTGTGACATCAGGAACTGTACAGGACTTTCCTGAGAACTTGTGAACCTGTATGTAGGGATTGAAGGATTCAAGGACTGAGTCACGAGTTAGATACCCAGGTATGTAACTCGCGTTTATTTCAACTGCTTAGGCACTTCGAGCATGGGCCTAAGCTGTGGAGAGAGGTACAAAGTGGAGACAGCACATGGAGCTGGACCTCTTTACTTGCTAGCTCATTTGCCATTCTGTTTCATACAGGTGCTGCACCGAGCTCTTCAGTGGAGATACCTGCACTGAGATGCTACTATATAAAGTACAGCTGGTGACTCATAACACAAGGTATTTAAAGGTGGGGATTACATCTTTGGTGGGTGAGGATCTGTCAGTGAGTTTCACGGTAAGGTTTAGGTTTTAAGCAAAAATTGAAGCTCACATTAAGAGGCAAAAGTAAAGTACCTTACAAGTCACGGGTGTAACCTCTGCTTGGCCTTGACATGAGCGAGCTGTAGTCCAGAGGAGAGGAATTTTTTATCTGTGGTAAGGCAAAAGCTGTGTTGCCTGTGCTCAGTTTTACAAGGAAAGTTTTGCCCAGGTCTGTGTAAATCATTCCCTAATGATTGTTTCTAAATGCTGAATTGTCAGTTATTCTCAAGTGAGTGTTGATCCCTAGGAGAGTATTAAAGCTGTATCTTGACATCTTAAAAGACGTGAAAGCATGCTAAGAGATAGTGGTGGTAATTCTATGGCTGATGATAGTTCAGAAAAGACTACTGTGGGGAAGTTAACCAGAACAACTGCATTAACAGTTGCTGATGTGACACAAACATTCAGATGTCATGATAAACATAAGATTAATGTGGCTATTGCTCTGTAAATATGCAGAATGCTTAGAGTATGATAGGGACTGGCGCTCCAGGAATCTACACATAAATACATCATATTATATAATCTCATATATCTGCATATATTCACACTACAGAATAAAGTGCAAACATAATGCAACAGCCTGAAATCATATCAATTAGGGTCAGACCCTGCTCCTGTTAAACAAGAAAAGTAGCACTTCCCTGATGAGTATGCTGGTTTTTTTTCAGCTTTAAATATTTGCACAGTGATGAGCTATTCCGTGTGAGTTATGGTAGTTGATGCTGGGCAGTAGCAACTTTCTCTGTTAGTGACTGCCTGTGAGTTTTTAAAAACAAGATGTTGTTGCCTCTGATTGCTGCGGTGGCCCTGAGGAGGGTGGTGTGAACTAAGCAAAGGCAGCAGAGGTGCAGCTCTGGTACCACAGCAGGATGCCAAACTGCCATGCCTTTTTTCTTAAGCAGTTCAGTTAATTGAACTGGCCAGTTACTTTTATTTAAAGTCAAACCTAACTCTTACAGAAATTTATGTGACAAAAAAAGTAAGTGCATGCAAGGAAAGGGAAGAATGTGGTCATTAACCAGAACAAAGAGAAAGAGCAAGCTCAGGCTATCATACAGACTCTGTTTTTTCCAAGGCTCAAATGTTCTGATTCAACAATAAAGCTGTTGCCTCATGCATTATATTATGGTGCTATAAGGAAGGATTTGAATGGCTTATGTGAGAAAGACCTGCACAGGTCTATGAAATAGTATCTTCGCATGTTTAGTGTTGTACTTCTTTAGGGCTTGCTGATGTCTATGGCTAAACTAGCAAAAAAATTGCTGAGACTCTGATGAACCAACTGCATTTTTTATTTTGGAGGTGCATCAGAAAGCTTCTGCATCTCAGATTAATGGTTCCAGAAGTGGCCATGGGCTGCCCTCATCACCTGCTCACCATTTTACACATAAGGAAAAGGAAGAACAGGACATGCTAAACTTTGAGGAATTCTGGAAATGTAATTTAAAAGGATGGGGCTGGGGGTGAAGGAATCATTGCTTAGGTGAACCCTGCTGCTTCAAAGTTACTCATGACCTCTTATGGAGGGGTGTTAATGAGCAGAGGCACTGAGGGTGACAATGGGGACTTGGTGCAGAAGTTGGAGGGCAAAGTTTAAAATAGGGCAACAGTAGTATAGCAAAAGTCTTCCTAGTCACTTCCAGTATTCTATTTGTAGTGTAAAATGTTGAAATGAAATGGTATTTTAGGTCAAGATGGTGGCTAATTGAATAACACTAGGCTATGCTGTGTTCATGGGCTTGGGGAGATGGGCTGGTATTGTCACTCCTAGAACTTCTCTTCATGTTTTACAGAAGAATTTTTGCATTACAACCACAACACATAACCATGGCATTTCCTAGGTATCTCTTCTGGAGTGCTGAGTGATTCCATTGGTACTGCTATCAGTTTTACTTCTCCAATGTAATTTAGGGATTTAGTTTTAGATTAGTACAGGAAGGATCTGCATCCATTCAAGGCATGTATAATGAAAAACAGCAGCTGGGTGTTACCCATACAGTTTATTATTCCAATTTCTGTTGTTGCCTAATTAATGTCCTGCTTTAAAAGCAGTTCTGTGTAGACGTGCCCAATAGAAACTTTAACAAAAATATAACTACCCTTTACCTAAAGGTGTATAAGAAAGCCATGGCAACAGAAATCAAACCATGCCACTTCTCTCCCATATTATAAGGGGCTAATCTCACCTGTCCCCAAGGAAGTATTAAAACTCCTAGGGGAAAATTGACAATTGATAAAATTGTTAAATTACTCATTTATAAAGTCAACATAGGTGATAAGAAAGTTGTTTTTAAGGAATTTTTATGTCCTTGAAACAATTCATCAAAGGCAAGTTTAGGAAAGAAAGGGAAACAGTGTGACAAATGCCACAGAAAGCTATGGGACAAATATTCCCTGCCCAAGTCTAGCAGGTGACAGATGGGAAGTGGGTAATGCAGGGAAGAGGCAGGAGGATAGTGGCAGACTCTTTGTAAACACATCGGCTTGGGTGATGGCTGTTCAGTGGAGCCTCTTGGCTCCCCCTGTTTTTCTAGGTTTAAGATGCAAAAAGCGGTTAGTTGTGCAAAATCCAGGCCTGATAGATGCCTTTTTGAAGATGCTTTGGAGCAGGGACTGAAGCTGTATATTTAGTTGGTGTGCACATTTTAAAAGCCTTGGGAGAACATCAATAATGGGTCACCCAAGATTAAAATCAACTTTTCAACAATGATTTCAAGCTCTAATCAACAAATTATGTGTAGTATGGGAGTATGAGATGAAATGTCCCAGGGGCTGTGACATCGCTTGTGACAGCAAGGTAACCCTTTGCTGTGTCTAGTGTGAACCACCTCACATATGTATTTGACAATACAGTAGTCAATTTTTCCCCTTCTCCTCCCCCTTAATAATATCAGCAAATTGTAGTAGTCCCTACAGGAGTGCTGCACAGAGGGGGATGTATCTCCATGAGGATCCATTCCCTTCTATTTACAGCAGCAGACCAGAAATGGGAGAGAAACAGGAAAGAGATACCTTCCTTTCAGACTATTTTCCATCTTGATTCAGCTCAATGTGGAGTGACAGGCTAAGTTTAACATAGGTGATAAGGGTGCTCCTGGCTACAGCAGCTCTGTAAGTGAACACATAAGTTTCCAGTAGAACCATAAGCTAACTCAGCTCAGCTGCAGTGTTGCTTAAACTGGAACACTTTGTCTACTCTGTTTAGTTGAATGCTGGATATTAGCACATGCTGGTATTTGCTCTGTGGTGTGTCTTCCCCCCAGCTTCACTGGAAACAGCAAAACAAACTTCCCTGTTGCCCTTAGGAGGAATTCGACGTGGAAAAATGACGAGCTGTAGGCATAGCTGACAAGGCAACCAGAGTAGTGGTGTAGAAAGGGCAGCTTGACAGTGCCATTTCACTTCAAGCAGTACTCCACAAGAGCAATGAAAGGATGAATAGTCTGTGCTTAGTTCACCAGTTTTAGATCTGGGATACTTTAATAGTCACTTATTAGCTACCCCAAACGTGACCAGACTTCAAAGGCTCTTCTCAGAGCAAAATAAATTTCCGCTTTCTCTAGTGAGGGAGGCAGATAGATAGTTACTACAATGATCTTTATTTGGCTTTCCTCTCTCATGCTAATTTCAGAAGGGAAAAAAGTTACCCTAAACAAGTATCACCTCTTTACTTGCCCTACGGCCCCACCTTTTTCCTGACTTCTATTTATTTATTTAAATAGGCTTACTGTCCCAGTTTGACATCTAGATGACAGTTATATTCACAGCTAATTGCAAGTGTGGAAGTTCAGCTGCAGTTTCATGTGGCTCCCACTGTTACAAATTTGAATTAAAATGAAGGCTACTGAAATGCATCATCCTTGAGGTACCAGCCTGATTTACTGGCAGTTTCAGGGGCCATTCCAGAGCCCCCCTGGACACACATGCTTTGCTTCCTTTGCTAGTGTGAGGGAGGGACACGCAGTCTCAAGTGGATAGAGGATATACATCGACAAGCTCATTGTTTCTCAATTTATCACCAATAAATAGGCAATTAATGAACCCCAAATACTTCTTTGCTGTATACCTTGAATGTCTTCTCCTTTTTGCAGCAGAACACAGGTAGGTTTAAATGATAATATCATAAACTCGGCCCACTCTTCCCAGCCATTCCCGTACTGCCTGGCGGACGCGTATGTCTGTCACGTGGCAAGTCAGCTGGCTGATGCAGGGGAACACTGCTGGCTGCAGGGCTGTGAAAGTTTGGTCTGGCAGGGCCTGAATCTGGTTGAGAACTGTCAGCACCATGTTGGTCCATGCCTACAAACAAATTGGATACAAAGAAAGACTCTGTAGAAGACCTTTCTAAATAGATGAGCCCATTGGTTGAGGCAGAAAATAAGACATCTGGTGGTTGCAGCCTCCTGAAGAGGATTGAGTACGCCAGCATATTCATTTAATGTTTACTGTGTTTTCCAAATTCACATTCAGTAGTGTAAGTCAAGTCATTGTTTGACTTTGTATTGCAGGTATCATGTTCACCCTTCATCACCTTTTATTTCATCCTACAGTGAACAAAGACTTTCAAGTTTGATGCTTTCACTGACTTGTTCACTTGGACATGCAAGCAGCGAAGTTTCTGTTTAGCAACAGAGCCCACTACTTCTGCTGTGGAGTTGTTAACAAAAAAACCTTCTTAAGTACAAAAGCATTGTGACAAGCAGCATGACATTTTCAAAAGCCTTAAGTGGGCTAGAGCCCTTAGCAGTAAGCAATGGGTTCATTGTAATTGTTAGTTCTTAGGACTAAGTGCAGCTTTGGCCCCAGTCACAGAAGCACTCTTGAAAGCTGTACTACTATATGCGTGCTAACACTTCCCTGAAGACTGATTTCCTTTTGATAGGACAGAATAAGGCTTTTTTCAGTGCCAGCTGCTGAAATACTCAGTCGTTATCATGATGAATTCTTTATGTAACTAAGACATTTAATGAAGAGATTATAATGATTATAATAAAAGCAATAGAAAAAATATTTATATTTTAATTATTGCTATTGTTACTAGCATTCTACAAGTATGTCCTACCTGTATCTGGGCCTCGGCATCCCTAACAGATATATTCAGGGAGCTGGCTGTGGATCCTGAGCGTGGTCTCTTCTCTTGTCTCAGGATCTCTGGACCAGCACTGAATGAATGCCTCATTTGACCTTGATCTATAAGATGTTGTGGCCGCTGGAGTATGGGTGAGTCTGGCCCTCTTGAACCCAGGAGCTCCCCTTTCTTTTCTACTTTGACCTCTTTGGTGAAGGATGTCATGGCCTGTTGCTGCTTTCTTTTCTTGTATTCTGTCATGAGCTTGGAGATAGTTTTGTCAGTGGCTATGGTGTAGATCTTGTTGCCAGCGCTCTCCCACCATTCTTTTTTCTTGGTTTGCTCTTTTTTCTCTGGTTTAGGACTTAGGGGTTGGGGTAGCAGCAACATTTCTCCACTCCTTACTCGGGGTGACAGGCTGTCTCCCAGTTGGTCCCTGATTTGACTCCGGTCATCTTCCGACGGTGTGTCCTTCCCAGATTGCCCTCCGGTCGAGGGGGTGGAGGTTTCTGAGTGAAAGGATGGTAAAATGAAGAAAGGGTCACCTTTGAACAGTGGAGGCTCCTCTACATTATTCTCTATGTCCAGATGCATCTGGATATAGTTGTTGCAGAGTTCCATACAGAGTTTATGAAGCCGCTTGATTAGCCATCCCCAGTCTGCATTGCTGACTGGCTGTACACTCAGAGATGGTATTCGAGCCCTCCACTGTCTCTTCTCCTTCCCTCGTGGGGGACTGACCTGGGCAGTTTCTTCAAAAATGTCTTCATCTTCTGAAGAACACTGCTGTGATGAGTCTGTGCTTCTCTCATCATCTTCAAAGAGGATCTTTTTCACTTGCTCTGCAGTGATGTTCTCCTGGTTTGTCAGGATTGCACAAACCAAAGCATGGAAGTAGATGTTGAAGCTCATTGCTGACTGGCGATACAAGTTGGCAGCTCCACTAATGCCAGACACTTTTTTCAGCAAACACTTCAAACCAGGTCTGGTGTCAAACTCTCTGGCTGTTCTATAGGAGTCTAGCAGTAAGTCAAAGATAACAGCCAGGTTTTGCATGGAGATGTACCTGAGAAAACCAGCCAACTTGTTTTCTGGTACTTGTATTGTCATTTTCTCTTCCAAGTTAGAAGGACCTTTCACAAATTCTTCCAGTAGGATGTCATATAAATTCTGGAGCAATACTTGGTGGGACAGCAAGCTCACTACTATTGTCCTGAAAGGAATACTTGGTAAACCAAGCATGGGAAGGAAAAAAAAAAAAAAAATAATGGTGCATTGTGCTTTTACTAGAAGTACAGGAATACTTCATATTTTAGAATCTAACATGAAAGATGCAAATGAAAGGCCAAATTTTTTCACAGCCTTCTTACAAAAAAGTTGAGGAAGATAAAGTTGTCTAGTTGCAGCTACTCTTTCAAATACTTTCCTAGAAAGGAAGATACTTACTTTGGTTAAGAAAAATAACTGTCCACAGCAAGCACACTAATGGCACTTGTGCAGACGTGTTATTAAAACAAAGCTCTATTATAATTTTTGTTCTTTTCTCCAGAGATGTCTTAACACTGAGGGATTAGATATTCTGTGTTTCACTTTCATCGCAGCTGCAAGTACTCTCACTGTTTCAGCCTGCTATAACTGAGGAATTTGTTAACACACAAGTTACGCAGCGCTTCTGCCATCAGTCCGTATTTTCCATTTTTGTTGCTGAACTTTGGCTAAGTTGAAATATCCGTAATATTCTTCCACAGGCATTTCAGCCAACTTTAACTTTGCCATGACAAATTGAGGCCAAAACTAGTTTACTACTCTGTTTCCATTTTCACTAATGCTGGGAGTACTTAAATAAAACACAAAGAGCCAACCAACCAATAAAAAACCCCATCTACAGAAACATCAGCGTGCAATGGAGCATGCAAAGCAGCTTACGTCTTGCTGAAGGCACATTTCACTGTTTGCTTTTAAGACTTCAGCTTAAACACTGAGAGCCCAGCATGGAAATACCTATTCCCAACCCTGTTTCTCACATACAATGCTGGGTGATTCTTAGCTGTGCTCCTGTTTGTTAGAGAGATGCTGTGAGTTGTTTTAGATCTCACTGATTTTTGATTTGCACAGGAATGGCAAATTCCTCCCACCAAAGTTTTCACATCATTCACCAGTAAATAAATAACATTGAGAGGCTAGGAAGAAAGGGTGGACAGGATTGTCCTTTGGTATCTCATGGATTTTAAATTATAAACTGTGAAACCTATCTTTGGTTTGTAATCTTTGCATAAGATTACAGTGATGTTTTAAATGGAGCTGATGTTCTGGGACACATACTTGTTTTGATTTAGGGAACTATGATGGGTTGCATTTTAATTAGCAACGCTATCAAGTGTGTAAGAGATTTCAGTTTGCTTGCAATACTGAAGTTTTAGGCCTAAGTGACAGTAAATCTTCATGTAACATGAGACGTTCAGTTGTAGACCTTGAATTTTTTTGTTGCAAAAATTATTCAATTTTCATTAAACAACTTTCAAAAGTGTTTTCAAAATACTAAAGCAAAAAGGTTTTTTTTTTGAGAAAACATATCAAAAGTCAGTTTTGAGAATGCAACATGTTAAAAAAAAAATCAGACAAAACTGTGCTTCTCAGGTTAATTTACCTATGCCAGCTTGCGTACCATGACACAGCTGCCGTGCTGATACATCAGTAAAATTTAGTAGTCTTATTATCTGACAGTGCTAAAATCTTGATGATTAATACATACACTGGAGCTCTTTATGGGGAAGTAGTTTTCTGCTGTAAAAATCATTAGGGGCTCTGACTCAGAAAACCTCTTAAGAGCATGTATAAAGGTAAATGAGTGCTTGCATTGATTTCAAGAGACTAATCCTGTTCCAAAAGCAAGATCAGACTGCGGGAGACCTGCTTTCCTTATAATAGCCAGAAAGGCAATTTACAAGGACAGTTTAAAGTACTGCTCAATTCCAAAAGAAAAGAAACTAGTACAGAACTATGGGTGAAAACACACAATGCCAAAGCTGGTTAAGGATAGTATTTTCTTATTCTGCCCAAGTTTCAAACTGAAATATATTATTACTTTTTAGGAAGAAGAAAAGCTCCCTTACCCCAGCTTCCTGTGAAACGATGCAGCATTAAGGAAACAAAAGCAAAAAGGGAAAAGAGAAACTCCATGAAGGTTAAAGTAAAATTTTTGAAAGGCCACAGTTACTAGCATGCAAGACTGGCATATTACTGCACTGCTGGAGCAAATAAAATGAAAAACAGTGGCACAGTCAACTTCTGAGCCCCGTTTGGTGAAAAATGAGCATTGCAGGGGTAGCATTCGCCTATCAGTATATAAACTTTTTGCAGTTGTTTAGACAAAGCACAGGGCAAGAGCAGTCAGGGTTTGTATTAATTGCAAGCTTTATTTACTTATCTGTTTAAAGACAAGCAAGACCCACACTAGCCTTACGAACACAGCCTGTTAGATTGCATGGCCTTATGTGCCATGAGAAGGGAGTACTCCAGTCTTTTGCTTTGCATCCATTATAACAAGAATAATGATCTGCAAACCATGGGATAAAGCAGATAGTTTCCCACCATGAAGGGAGGGTTTAGACTGTGATCTCAACCTTTCTTCATCACTGTGCAGGGCCCTGTTCTGTGAAGGTGAGGCAACAGAGCACCTGCTCTTGGGGGAAACTTCTGTACAGCTGTGTAAGAATAGAGACATTTTGCATGGTCTTTCTTCCTGTCCATCCAAAGGACGACCACCACGTTCTTGTTGCAAGCAATAGTTTAGTTTTGAATGAGAATGCCTGGAGTGGTACAGAAGCAGGCTTGGTATCTATTAAAAGACAATTTCGTGCCATGTATTACAATTGCCTTGTAATACAAACAATAATTACCTTGCAATACAAACACAAACCCTGAATGCAGAATTCTAATTCTTGGCCCTGTTGGTGTTACAGCAGTTGTTTAAACAACTGAGTGCAAGCAAAAAGAAATATTCTTTGACAGGATCAGATCAGTTGTGTCATGCAAATGCCTGAGTTTCTGAGGTGGTAACATATAGAAGGACTTCCAGTAAAATAAAGTGCCAAGCAAAACCAATGTTCCCTAGATAAGTATGTTGACAATTTCACAGCTTTGGATGTGGTCTCTTCAATTTACACTGATCCAGTTTATCCATTAACCTTTTCTACTTTCTTAATCCAGTAATCCTGAATTTAAAAGACCATTAGTAAAACAGACAATATTTCATTGGCAAGTTATCATTACAAACATAACAGTACTTCCAAAGCTTTCTTCAAACTGATATTTTTAACTCTACTTCTTAAAGAAAAGAATCTCAATATTGGAAAGATTTTCCTATGAGAATTCTTTTCCTAATTTAATCTGCATTTCCTCTACTTGAAGGCTTTGTGTGACCTTATGTATCCTTCAGGTATTTGTCACCTACCAATTTTTACTATCTATTAGAAGCGCTTTCCTTATTTAGCTTTCTAAGGGCCAAATATAGACCCTGACACAGGCTTGTCTATAACTGTAACAGCTCCTGCACGTGTCTGCTCACCAGTGTATGATATTTGGAGAGCAGATAATAGTAAACTATTGTCTCCTGTGTCTCAAAACCTAATTTTTATTTGATACATATATTTCCTTTTTTTGACGGGACCTATGGAGGGCGAGGCATGGTTTGCCAGGCTCTATTCACATCTCTGCCAGCCTGACAATATTTTTATCTTGCTTTTATTGACACAATATTTTCCTGAGAGGGTATTTTACCTTCTCTGGGTATGCCCGTTTGGTTTCTTATCTGGTGGCAGGTCAATGATGAGCACGCATGACTGGGCATGTTCAAACCCTTCCTTGTTGCTAGGGGTCTTTGGGGAGCACTGAGTCTCCAGCATGAAGACCTAGAAAACAAGTTACATAAAACAATCAGTTTAGCACTTGCACTGGGTCCTTGGCAGCCCTGAGAATAGGATTTCCTGCATTGTGAAAGATCTATTATGATGACTTATTTTACAGTGACTGAGAAAATGCAAGGTATACCCTGAGGCAGACCTTCCCTGGAGCATGCTGCTTTGGTGAAACAACCTCAGAGAGCCATGGGCTACCTCCAGACACACAGCAGAGTACAGGGCAAAAGACAGATATCATTTTCTTTGAACTTGTATAAGGCATAATACCAAACACTAAAACAAGCTTTCTGATGTCTGTATACTTCTATCAGCAAATATAATGTATAGTGGAGACAAGGGCCTGTTAGCATAGTTAGCCTGTTGTACCTAGAAAGGTTGGCTGTTGGAAGGATTATTTTCAGTCATGAAGAAACAACAGACACCTCACTTGTAATTCTTTGGGTGGGAAATGGGGAAACAACTCTCAGTTGCTGCAGCTTTGTTTTGTTACTTAGTAGTTGTGTCAAACCCACACTGAGAAGGACTCAGGGAGTGCCACTGATAGCTTCTACAAGAAAAGTAAAGTGCCACATTCCTGGCCTTCTTGAGTTCTGCATCTTTAAAACCTAATTTAAAACATTTTCTCTATTCAGACAAAGTCTGCCACTGCCACATTTTTTGTGATCACAAATCCTGGTCTGTGTGTCTCAGATTTTTCAAGCAGCATCAGGGTATGATTAATCAGGTCAGAAATTGACACCAAACATCTGTTGGCTCTCTTAATCCAGTTGCTTTCCCATGCTGAAACTGTCATGTAGTATTTACAGTTTTATGGTACCCTGCAGGTCATTAAGTCTGCTGTATTTCAAGGAACTTGTTTCATATAACCACTTTCATAAAATGAACAACCTCTGCTGTAGTCAAAAGGACGCTGGGAAGGTTGCTTCCAAGCTTGCTCTGCTGATTAGGAGTTAGGCTTTTAAATAATTTGTTAAATGTCAACATTATCCTCTAGGTCTCAGTAACAATTTTTCTTCTCTGCAATCTATACCCAGGTATTTATAGAGGAAAAAAATCTGCATTCCTCTTCAAACACTGCTTTGATAGGTTGAACAAATCTTGTTTTTCTAGTTTCACATCACAGTCTCTGTTGTAGTGCATTTTGAAATTATTATTATTTAACAGAGGAATTAAAAATATGTATGACATTCTAAATGAGAATTTATAGTGCCACTACTATTTCCTTTTCTCTATCAATCAGAAGCATTTCCACTGATGTATACTAGGGTTGCCTTTTAAAAGTTTTTTTTTCCTAGTTTTTATTACTTTTTCTCAATACTACTCTTAGACAAGTAAGTGTTAGTCTGGTAATGAGGAAGTCTTTGCCTGTAGGGTTTGTGAGGAAGGTGGTGGTAAAGATGTACTTTCATAAAGAAAAGAAAAGCCCCAAGTCTGAAAGGTTCTCTGACTTCCCCTGAAATATCAGTCAGTACCTGTTGTGCCATGGCTCTGATTCTCCAGTATTCAGCTTCAGCGCTTGGTGAGAGGGAGGGGGCTGCCACCTTCACTTCACAGGCATCTCCACTAAAGCTTTCAGAACCACTGTGGAAATAGCCCAACAGGTTCTACAGAGAGACACAACATCAGACTTTCACTGTGTGTTAAATGAAGTCAGTGACTGTAGCATTGTCCAGACTGTTCATGTCTAATACAAGATTCAGAGTGCTCTGTCCCATTACCATCAGTCACCTGCTATTTAGAATTTGATGTTTTTGATGCAGAGGCATTACAACTACTTAGGTAGTCTAGCCTGTGATGACTTAACAGGATTTTTTTATTACAAGAGAAAGTGAGTTGAAAAAATAATCTATGTGGAGCATGCAGCTACAGAATCAAGTAAGCAACTTTGTCTTCTAAGTTTTAGCCAATCCAGGGGAAGAAACAGATCAAAAGGCAAGTTTTTGCCTTTTAAACTCTTCTAATTGCATACAGGCAGGGCAATTTAAAATGTTTGGACTATCAGTGACTAGTGTTGTCTGCACGTTTAGAAAAACTGATTTCAATCTCCATTGTTGATCTAACACCTTTCATTGTGAGTGAATTGACAAAATACAAAAGCTACCACATAATCCTTATACTTTTTTTCTCGGCTCTGTATGCAAAATTTTTTCTGAAAAAGCAACTTGCCAAATGTTAGTGAGGCTATAACTAGTGTGATTACATTTGACTGTCAGGAAAAAGGCAGTTTACCTTTACTGGCTCCAGAGTGGCAGAGAATGCATCCTGCAAGGCACAACACGCAAGCCTCCACATCTCTTCAGTAAAAACAGGCCCTGCTGTCACCAACACATATCTGCAAGGACATAGGAAAATATTACCATGTTCAAGAAGGAACTAGACAACTCTTGTAATGAGAGAAGGTTGAAAACAGAACAAAAGGCCTACTCAGTAGCTAGTCAGTGATACCGAATCTCCTCAGTTGTTACCCAGACCCATTTTTGTGATTACACTGTAGTTTTGACTTCTTTTTTCCTCCCCTTTGCTTTTTCTCTTTAAGTAGTCATCTTGCCAGGACAAGAACCACATCTTGTGTAAGTATACAGTGCAGTGCTTATTTTGATTACGACTGTAATAACCTGAAGACTGTGAAAGGTATTAATTACCTTTAAAGACCTGTGAATTCCAACAGAAAGACCTTTGATTATTTTTCCTAAGGATTAATTATTGACTAACTGCATATAAGTAATGTACAGGTGCTTTTTATAGGAACGATACACGTAGCAATGGCTAAAATCACAGGTTCAGAAGCAGACAGAAAAAGGTTAGTAAGTCTAAAATTCATTATTCAGATAACAAGAGATAGATATATTGTAGACTTCTTTTGAGATGTTAGCCAACTTAATCAGTCCACAAGTTCTTCAACGATATAAAGACATCTTTTTTTTTTAATATGCTAACAGAGTGAATAGACTGCGTTACCTGATACAAGAGCAGCCAACTCTGGAAATAATTTCTGTTGGTTCTGCTACACAGGCTACCAGCAACTTGAAAAGATCTTTCAGCATAGTATTGATCATATTTTCATAACCAATATCTATAAGAAAAAAACAGAGACTGGTTTTAACATCATTGCCTCTTCATTATAATTAAACAGTCTTGCCACACTTACTGCTATTCAAAGACTTTGCAAAACTAAATCTTTTTATGCAGCTATCACCAGAGTTCAATTTTGAAACATGCATCACATCAAACACAGAAGAACAGTCCTTTTTATGTTAGCAATATAAAAAGCCTGGGCTCAAGTGGTACTGGAGAAATTCTGTTCGATCCTGTTTCTGAATATTCTAGGTCTTTATGATCAACTCTTAGTATCTTCTTTTGGAAAGTATAATATAGACTGTGATGATTTAATTTTGAAGATAGCCGTGCTCTGAGCGGAGGCTGGATTAAATAACTTCCCTAGGTCCCTTACAAGTTAATTTTTTCCATAATTCTCAACCCTATAAAGAAAGGAACCCCACCTCCCCAACAAACAGAAATTTTCAACCCTCTTCCTCTTATGCTTGAGTAACCAAAAAGCCATGAAACCATCTCCCCAAGAAGCTATTTAGTAACATGCCACCGATAGCTGTCAGTACATGTGACAGTGCAATGACATACCTGAGTGTATGAAATTTTGAATGTGCTCCACTACGAGTTCACAGGAGAGGCCAATGGCATGCTTGAAATTAGCAGATGCCACATCCCAGTAAGAATGGTCACCATGGCTGCGATGGAGCCAAAGAGACATCGTGGGAAGAAGAAGATGTACAACTGCATAAATGCCAAATCCTGGGCCTTGAAATAAACACAGTAATAGTTGTATATTTTTGCTTACAAAGCCTACATGCACAGTAAATTTGCTAAGTTTTTCCAAGCTTGAGGCCAGGGGCAGTGGTAAAGAAAGCAGGTTTTGAAACTTTTTTGTGGGATGAGAAGGGTAAGCAGTTTTGGATCTAATTGTGAGGTAGTATATGAACATTTAGCCAACCGTTTACTTGCTGTCTTCCCAGCAGGTCTACAGGACTATATGATTTTCTTTTTTCATTTCCCGGAGACCAGACAAACGTTTTCTGTGACTAGGACATCGATAGAATACTGCACCTCTTCATTTGTGCAATAAATGTAAGAGTATGTTCAACATACTCTTACAAGATGCCTTTGTCAACACAGAACAATGCACTAACTGGACCAACAGATCATGCTCTGAGAAAATCCCTTTCCTGAGAATGTCTCTGTGCAGCTCTAGCACGAGTAACACACTTCACAGAAATGGTTTAGGATTCTAAGAGGTTTGGGTCACAGCTCTACCAGCTCACATTTTATCAAGCCTGTTTATTACCAGGTGTCTTGGCAATGTCCCTCAGCAATTCGAAGAGCAGATCCAAAGTAGGAGGCTGGTGCTGGCGGGGACAGTTGGATATGGCAGTTGTTAATTCTTCCAGCAGAATAATCCAGACATTGATAAGGCCTACAAGTAAAGAAACAAACATTACAAGCCATGAGTGAGATACAGCATTGACCACAGGTGGAACTTGCCCTCAGAAAGTAATGGAGGCTAAGAAATTGATTAATGTAAAGATCATGGCTTCTTGCATGTTCACTGTTGCTGTGTAATGGTTGTGGGCAGTATCAGTTTTTGAAATGATAGTTTCATTTTCCTTCCCTTTTTATTAAGTTTGTGTTTTGTCCCATATTTCCTCCTCCATGTACATCTTGTTCTGGTCTCCTTTCTTAGTTTACTGTTCCCACTAGTCCAGTCTCTTTAACCTTGGGGTTTTGTAAAAATTTTGTAATGGGACATTTCATACATCTCATTACCATTGCAAATGCTGCCCAGAGTGGTTTTGTACCCATTTATGTTGCGCTTTTAGGTAAGGATCCCAAGGTGACTAACCATAATTTAACTGTCTCTACTTGGTACGCAGAATTGAACAGTAATAATGCCTCACATGTCATCTTTCTTTAGATGTTAAGAGGTCAGAGATAGAAGAGTATTATATGTGAATATGGCAGAGCTGCATAACTACCACAACAGCAGTTAGGATACAGGTAGTACTGTGAGTTCATACCTACATTAACAAACATGTATCCCTTAAAGATTATGGGTTACAAGTAGTTTTCAGTACCATTTTGAAGATGGTTAGGAATTGCTACCCTTTAATTTCTCACAGATCACTTAAGTACTTGCTAGTTCCTCATTATATTATGAATGAATAGAAGGATCTTGCATATTACACTCACAATGCTCCTGCAATATATAGTGTTATTCTTGAGTTAAGTCTCCTTAAAAGGCTATGGGTTTATTAGGCTAAAATGGATTTTACTTTGGTTCACTAATAAACCCTTCTCTGCCACTGGTAGCCATACTGATGTAGTCTGTGTCTGCATGATGCTTGCTGTCTAATTATGTTCCAAAAGCAATAAAAAAGTCTGCAAGGGAAATTTGTGTAAGATGCACTGAGTTTTCTGACTGCAAGAGTCTTCCTGAGAATCAAGGAAAACATAGTGCTATCATTACTTAATAACTGGGCTGATCATTATTTATTCACACCACTTCCACAGGGCAGTATGTATGGTGACATTGTTCGGAGTCATATAGACTTTAATGATGTTTCTAGATAAGGAAACAGCACAAATCACTCAGCACGAAACCTGGGTAGCTTCAAATCTGGAAGATCTGAGTATCTTTTAGAAACACCCTCTTGAAGAGTTTGGCATGGAATGAAATACGCTATGAAAATACACTGCACCACCATACACCAAAGTAAGCTAACGCATTTTGCCCCATCTTGGTACTGACTTTCAGCACTGCCCTCTGTCTTTGTAAAGTCAGTTTGCCTAGCAATGTTCTAATACCGTTACCAGCTAAACAGAAGTCGGGTGAAAGTTTCAGCGCTGACAAGAACCAGATCAGAAGGTTTCTTTGCTGCAGGGTAGCATTTCTGTTCACAGCAAGCAAGACATTGATAGGTAGAGCCACTTCAGAACAGTAGGCAAGTGGTGCTCACCTGAGATGGGGAGACCCTACATCAAGTCCCAAGCCTGACTCAAAGCAGAGGCTTCCATGACTGGGGTCTCACATCCCAGGTTAACATCTTAAAATTTCCAGTGAGAAAAAAACACAAACCAAATATAGAAAGAAGAAAGTAAAAGTTTAAAAAAAAAAAAACACCTCAAAACCTAGGACATGTGGTTTGCTTTCTTGAGAGAGCAGCTTTTCTCTCCTTTATCCAGGGTAGCAGTGGAACAGGACAATCCATGTGGTAGAAGAGCCTAGCTGTAAGTAGGTACCAAGAGTCATTCTGGTGAGGCATGTGAATGAGTTGCATTGGAGTCAGCCTGCTTTCTGCCTGGTTGGAGCTGGCTCTTCACAGAGGCATCCAGGTCAGAACAGCTCAGTAGTTCAGATACTCAAAAGCGACGGTACTGCTTTCAAAGGGCCATCATGAGCCCAGAAGCAGTAAGTCCATTCCTCTACTGCTTGGCTCCACACAGATCCAGTTCATCAAACACCTGATTAATCCACAACCTGTATAAGCCACACAAATAATCGGAAGATAAATGCAGCTTCTTTTTCTGGAGGTCATGGTGCGTTTTACGGACTTCAGAAATACACCGTTCAGTCGAACAGACCACAAGACATCAGTTTGGAAACGTATTTAAAAAAGTATTCTTTATCTTTCTAAACTCTTAACTCAACAGTAGTATTTTTTCTGTTAAAGGCAGGCCTACCAATACTAACCTTAAAAGGTTTTCACTCCTTTACTTCAGCTGTGGTCTAGAAAGTAATTTTCTGTTAGCTCTTAGAAACATGTACTGGTCATATAATGAATATGAGGACAATTAAAATAGTATTATCTTGTCCCAAGAGAGGGGTTGTATTTTTTTCATATGTGAGCTGTATCTTTTAACATAAAGAAAGTGACATGACCTGAACTTCCAGGCTCTGTGTGCACACATGTGTGTGTAGACAACAAGGACACAATAAACTATGAAGTTTTTCCCCTCCTCCTTGCTTTCAGCAGTTGGCATTTACAGTGACATGTGGAAGAAGCAATTGATTAATTGACTGCTTTCGATGCACTTACCAGTGTCGTCATCGAAGTCAGAAAGGATGCACTCAATACCATCCTCACTGCTGGCTGACTGTTCCTGCACTCTTCGGGGCAAGTTGACCAGCCGGCCGCTGAGGAAGATGGGTTTCAAGGGCATTTTATAGATTTTGGCTAACAACTGGGGGAGGGGGAGAGAGAAAGAAAAAGAGAAGGAAAAGATAAATATATATGGGAATGTTTGTAAAAGCCATCACATACAACACAGAATATAAAATAAAATAAAAACTATGAAAGCAGCATAATGACAGCATCTGTTCCGTTCACCAGCAATAGTGTAAATGAAAAACACAACTAGAGGCCAGAAGTATTCTGTAAATTGACAAAGTAGAGGGGAGAAAAAGAGAGAGAAAAGCAATTTAAAGAACACATTTTTTGGAAGAGACTGTGCTCCCTCCTCATTGGTGAAAGACAAATGTTACTACTTACTAATTGCACCTCTGGCCTAAGAAGCTCCATTAGCTGTACACAGAATACTTTGGAGCTCTGAAGGGCTAAGTAAATACTGATAAAAAAAACCTTGTACATATCTACTTCAGAGCTTCATTGCCTGAGCTGTCCATTACACAACAAATACAAACTTTGGAGAATTGTGCTATAGCTGGCATGCTACCAGTATTTTACCAAACCTTTCTAAAGTAAACCATGTATTTGCAAGATAGAGATGGGATTTCTTTTTAGTCATTCCTGTTCTTCTTCTATTGGCAAGTTAAAGGGTATAACAAGATAAAAATGGCTGCTTCTTTTAAAGAGGAGAAAGTATTTCTGCCTCACAGTGGGCTGGGGTTTGTAAGGATGAGGAAGAGTGATGTGATGCACATAGTGGATAGACAGAACATGTATTAGGTATACACACAGATATTCACTAATTTTTTTGAGGCAAACGAGATAGAAAGTACAGTTTGATAATGTCTGCTGTTTATTACTCTGAGCTGCCTTACTCTTTCCTTCTCACCTCAGTCTGTGTACTGAATCCACCCATTATCTCTCAATTTAGACATTAAGTCCTTTCAGCTATGGTAATATCCTTTGTTGTGCATTTGTATTGTACCCAGAAAAAAACATGGCCTGGGTCCAACAAAAAGACCTGCAGGTACTACAGAAATACAAACAACATTGTAAAATTGGACAAAATCCATCCTAATAACCCTGGGTAATAATCTGTGCCGTGTGCAAGGAGATTACAGGAAAGATGCCAGCATTCTAATTGTTAGAGATTTGCCCTGAGCTTCAGATACGCTTTCATGGTAGAGATAAGATGCTGCTGCGTTTTAGAGGGCGTAACCTGTTGCTCTTCTTAAGATCTGAGAATTCGCAGGGGGTTTGGTTTGTGTTTTGTTTTTTCTCTCCTCCATTCCCAACACTGTTTACATTAACTGTTTAAATAAGAATGAATGTAGCTATGAATATGTTATTACTAGGTTTTGAACATTCACATTTTCCCACATGCTCCTTGGGTCTGAGTTTTCATCTCCTCAATTTTCCCACCGTTAGCTGGCCTAGAAAGTATGAGATTCCTTCAGATCGCCACTCTCCATCTGGCAGTGCAGATTATTACCATCAGGATTACCACAGATTCTGTTGTGTTCATGCAAACCATTTAACCATTGATGCAAAGCTTGGAGGTTAGAACCATTTCCTAGTCCAGGTTAGTACCTGTATAAGATTATACATAATACCTGAGAACATCTCCTGAGGTAATCAAGCGCGGGAAGGCACAAGTCTGTAGATGCAGATCCTGATCCTGGCACACAGTCACCCATCTCCTTACAATCTATTTCCCCTGGGGATAGGAAAGGCAGCATTGGGAACGACAGGAGAAACAAACACAGCATTAATTTTCCTTTTTCATTCAGTTGTACCCTAATGTCTGAATAGAATCCAGAAAACATCCTTTGTTTGATCTTACTAGATGACAACCAGATGATTCTTATACAAACAATACAGTAATATTGGTCACAGTGTATACACAGACTTTTGTATGAATAAATGCTTTAATAAATACAAGCCTATTTAATAACTCTTTAGTAGAGCCTTTGGAAGTTCTTACAATCATACCATATAGTCACCTGTCATATTGACTCCACTCCACTTTTTTCCATGAGTGTATAAATTTCTTCCTCCTATTCACCCTTTGCTCAATTAATATACTTTTTTTTTTCCTGTTCATTGCACCCCACTGCCCTGGAACATTCTTCTACCACAAGTTCTTCCTTTTAGTTTATTAACTCCTTAAATACACAATTTTGTATTTTGTGCTACAATATTTCCTTTGGCTGTTTAATTCAGGTGTTAAGGTCTCACAGTTTCAACTATATGATACCCTCATGCTCTAGTGTCTCAATTCACGGGTATTACTAACTCTGTGGCATCAGCAGACTCCTACTTTTAGTTCCGCTTCAGCAAGTGCATTAAATAAGCAGATCAGCTCCAGGGCGTCCTGTTGCAGAGCTCCTCCCTCAGTAACTCCATTCACTCCAGCATTTTCCCTGTCCGCACGGTCTGTTTTCCTACCCTCTCAGCCAATGTTCTGCCCACCCTAGAATACTTGGCTCATAACTATTTTTCCAGTTTTGCCAAATACTTCCCATTCAGTGCCAAATCTGAAGCTTTACTAAAGGCTTATATACATTAACATTTTATTGCCTTAAAAGCTACTCCTTTCATAAAAAACACAAGATAAATATGAAATCCTTTTTATTAAATCTTCCTTTAGTCTCCTTTCACTATATTTATTTGCTTTTTCTATGCCCTTAACTATTCCCTTCATAATGTATTTTAAAGTCTTGCCTGCTATTGAGATCAGCCAAGTCAGCCAGTGAAATGTGAAACCTTTAGTTCTATGTTAAAATGCACATAAATGGTAGTATATTTGCTATTGGTCAGTACTAAGGTGTCCCATAGTCCTACTACCTTTAAGACAAAAAGGGATCTTGCTTTTTGACATGCAGCCATAAAGGGGACAAACATCTCATGAAAGAAGGAAACCTAAAGAAATAGAAGGCAGGTTTCTAAGTTCTCCAGAAGGAACATCAGTTCCCTCTGCTGGTACTGCAGATGCATCACAAGCTGAATTCTGCCCTCGTTGAAATCTGTGGTGAAATGGCTTAATAAGACGAGATTAACATTAAAAGACTAGATCTGCTGCAGTTAGGCACTTAATTTAAATCAAAGGGATTTGCTTACAGACCTCGATACCTTTCTGAACTAATATACATCTATTAAAAAAGCCCCATTTTGCCACTTACTAAAAATCTTGCACTTTACATAAGAAAAAAAGAATCATTGCCACAGTTCAATGAAAAGTATCAAATTCTAATGATCAAGGCAAGCCAGGGAACACAAACATGGGGGCAGAATGACCCAACACCATTTGCCTTTGTTCTGAAGTTTGCTGAAGTACCACAATTACTCTGCAGGGTCACCTTGACTTGACACGCCTGGTCTCCACTGCCTTCAGTAACACAATGAAAAAACTAATCATGGGGACAGAGTTGTTAGTTACAATGCTCATGATCTCACTGAAGGTTCAGCCAGTTTTCAGCACTGCATATGCCAAACTGCTGCTGCTGAGGTGGGCAAGGGTAGAAAGCAGCCTTGTGGTTTTGACCACTGAATGTAAAACATACCCTGTTCTGTTGCAGACAATGCATGGTGTCACTGCACAACGCCACACTATTTCTGCAATATTCTGTTGGTTGGTTGTTTTTTTTTTTTATTTAAATGAATATAAGCAAGTCCTGATGCAAATTAAGATCAAATGAAGCAGACATTTAGTTGTGAGATGCATCTTTGCTGCTATAACAACTTGAAAAATTTCTAGCATTAAGATGTTTCTGAAATAATCCATTGGTCTTGATTTTATTTATTTTATTTCTTCACTGCCTCTCTCTTCCCTACCGCGTTATGTATTACGTAACTGAATTCTCTTCCGCACAATCAACTCTGACATATCATGACTTAATAGGATAAAAGGAAAATAAAAATATTTACCCAGTCCTTTGACAAACTTCATAAGGCACATAATATAACTGGTGGCAGCATTGGCAAAGACCTGGATGCTGTCTGTGTTTAGAAATGCTTCAAAGACATCAAACACCGGAGCCTGGCGTTTCCCTGTCAAAATAACAAGATAAGCACTCTTCCCCATCCCCCATAAAGGTGGTTTTCCAACAGTTTTTCAACAATTTAACTGAATCCGTAGAATCTCTTCTATTCTGTGCAGTAACAGAAATTATCTTAGAAGCAAAACATTCTCTTGCTCCTGAGGCAACTCGTGTAGCCCTTCATAGGAAGTAACACAGACTCCCTCCTTTGCCTTATCTATGAAAAATATCAGCTTTTGCCTGCCGAAATGGTAAGAGCAGGTTTGAGCTCTTGAACTCAGCTCAGTAGCTAACGCTTCTGTTTGGTGGTTTCTGGTTTAGTTCTTGATAATTGTCAAGATGACAGCAGTCATGCGGAAAACCATTCAGACTACAGAGTAACAAAATTGCCTTGCTTTTCCTAAATAGATCATCAGTCTTCAAAAGCTTGCCTTTTGCCATTGATCATAACAGATCTGCAAGACAAAATTTAGGAGGAAACCCCTTACACATGATTTGTAACATTTCAAAAAACCTTCTAATGGGGCAAAAGGACAGATTCAAGTGATTGTCCTGTATTACCCCATTTCCATACAAGCAAACTTTGGGAGGGATGCAGAATCATTCCTACAGCAAACATGATTTGTAATAGTGATAGCAATTTGAAGCATTGTGATTAAGTGCCTGGACAAGCACTCGCCTAGATTATCACACCAGCTTACCCTGATGCATAAGAGCAATAGGTTTCACGTAATAAAAAAAAAAAAAAAAACAACAGTCAACATGAGTCGTGGTGGTTGTATGCAGTATGCTTTCCTTCCTCTAGCAGGACAGTGACAAGGGCCCAGCCAAGCTCAGTACTCTTGCACTATTGTTTTGCTCAAAACATTCAAGTAAGTTTGAAGCATTTCTGTCTCATTCTACTCATCTACCAGACTCTAGAGGATAAAAAGTCAAAACAGTACCTCTGCTTTCCCTCCCACCCCAACTAATAAACTAGATATTTCAGTACAGTCATAGAGTATTGCAGTGCCACTGCTATGTGCCACTGTTCAGGTAGAGCATTTAATATTGAGTTAGTTATTGCATCCCCAAGGAATAAGACAGGGAAACAAAAGCATATATGAAACAGCCAGTGCAGTAAGTTCTTACCCATAGAGTATTCTCCTACAAGGTACTCTTTAACCTCTGACTTGCTGCTGCTGTGAACTGTTTCCAGGGCACTGAACAGCGGTCTCCATCCTGACTGGATCTGGGTAGAACACATTTCCACCAACTCTCCTATAGAGGTGACCACCTGCATACAGCGTAGGAGAGGTTAAAATAATAAAACAAAAAAACATAACTGATACATAGATGGACCTTCAGAAGGAATGAGGATGGCTTTAAACACATTCCTAGATTTCACTATGTCACTCCAGACTAATTTATTATGGGTTTTTTTAGATAATAGTAAAGTTTATTTAATTGCTTTAAAGCTAGGTGTACTGTCTTTGTGCTCTACCACAATGCTGGCTTAAGTAGGCAGAGCCCTCCTGATTCCTTGAAGATGATTAAGGGGCACCATTTGAAGGGAATCTGGGAAACACCCTCAAGTGGACCAAGTGCACACTTGAGACCATCCTTCTTATGGGCATGGTAGGCCAGATACAGATACCCTGATCCGGAATGACTTGCCTGGTCTTGGACATCCTCATCACACAGCTCTAGCTGCATGATACGCTCAAAGGGGCGGAAAAGCGCCTCATTAAAATGAAAATGAGAAGGCTCATTCCAGTCAGTCAGCACTTCAGTAAGGATGTCATGGATGAAGGAGACAGCCTTCCGAGACACATGTCTCTCCTTATGACAGGCAGCCTGCAGGGAAAGGAGAAGTATTAAAGTTTGTCCAAGCAAAAAATTTGCTTTTAGTGAGACAATTTTAAGGGAGGTAAGCACTTCATGTTGCTGAACCCTAAAAATGGCTTCACCACTAATGTGACTAGGGACCCCACTGCAATGAAAATGGGGGAGTACTGCCATGGAAACAGATGACAGACTCTGAGCTGCTTGAAGTCCCACAGATGCGTGAAGGTTTGCTGACAATTCAAAAAGCACAGAGTTAAAAATAAATTAATTAAATAATAAAACCTACAGAACAGAACTCGTGTGAAATGTCTTCTGTTTCTACCGCATGACCATTTTCCCCTTCAAAAAAGTTTCTGCATATATTCACCATACCTATCTATGTATGACCAAATATCACTCTTTATTTGACTATTTATGGAACTTAAAAGTCATGAGAACTTTCTCACTTTGGAAGAGATATTAAAAAATTAAGCACCAGTGAATCTGGATATGAAGTTACTGTTTTGAGCAACTATGCCTGTTATGCTGAATTCTCTCCTTTCCCTGATGTTGGTCCTTCTCAGTAATGCTCTCAACTGCACTGAAGTTAACCAAAACCACTTACTAAACCTGCATTCTAAAAACATGGAAGGTACTTGAGTTTAAACTGGCTTGGGATCTTAAAAGGCTTAAAAGTGTTCAAAACATGAAAAGTATTTAAAGCTGTCTCAGACTGGCATCCAAAGGCAAGCAAGACACTAGTTTTCAAGATAAAGGGCTGTCAAAACATACAACAGAAGTATTCTCTGCTATTTCTACTTCACTTAGAGGTATTCCGCTGAGACTCTCCCATGTCTGAACTCTGCTGTAAGACAGTCCACACATTTTCTTGAGTCAATGAAGTGAAGCGCTGTGGCAATTTACTGAACAGCTCATCTTAAAACTCTGCAGAAGCATGCTCCCAATTAGACCTGGGCACATAACACCACATACCTCACCAACAGAAAGGAAGGAACTACTGCATGTTTATTCATGTCAATGATACAAATCAAAAAGCTCTGAGAAATCAAGACACCAGCATTTCACCATATAAGACTGAAGTTTGGTTGAGGAAAGGTCATTTGTTATGATTTTCATCCATTATGTGGCTGCTACTGGCATGCCACTGACCAGCATTCACAAGTAAGGAGAAGGAAAGGGAAGAATGTCACCATCTTCCCAGAAAAGAAAGCCTGCATCCCTTTATGGGAAGACTTGCAAGGATGCAGTCCTAGATGGAGGAGTTACTTGTAATCTCTTAGGGTGGTTTCAGTTTTTTCACCACAGGCACACAGGAAGTATCATATTGCAAAAATCCAACACACTGTCCCTGGACCTGCCCATTTCAGTTATTTAATAAAAGAGCACATTCAGTGGCAGTATCACAATATATGACATGGTATATATAATACTCCAACAGGAATGTAACCAGATTTGGCAATGTTGAGGGTCAACAATACATTTTAAGAGCTATCAAGCCATCACCTTTTTCAGCTTTGCCATCTCTTGCACACATTCCCATTTTCTCTCCCACTCCTACCTCTACAAGGTGAGGTGCCACCAGGCTCCAGCAACGCATGAGGTGGAGCAACGGGCGAGATTTACTCCTTACAATTCTGAGCATGACATCACCAAGTCGGAACAAGTGAAGTGCACTTCTCCTGTCCTGTGTAGATTTTACTTCACCTATAAGAAAGTATAAGAAAATATAAGGAAGCTAAGCAACAGCAGCTCCTCCGTTTCTAGATGTCTAAATTGGAATTTAAATCATGTTAGACATTATTAGTATTAAGTTGGGGAGGTGGAAAAGGAGGGTGGTGGAGGTAAGAAGAAAAAAAAAGAAAAAAAAAAATCAGTGTAAAACATAGCCTATGCCTGTGTAGGTAAAAGAACAGGAGATGGACCCAAGTTTTAGGACCAACTTATTAAACACACTTTATTTTGATTTAAGTAATCAATTTTTTTTTTGAGACATTTTAAAGACAAAGGCTTGGAGAAGTAGGTCATAAATATTAAGCAAACAGTTAAATAATTCATGTAAAGACGCAAAATAGTACTTGCAGAAACCTTTGGTGACATCTATAGGAAAGAAAATAAACTGAAAATTATTTAGTTTTGGTTTGTCCTCTTCTATTTCTTATCAAGCAAAGGATGTGAAGTAAAGAATGTGAGAAAATGCTTTTCTGTTCCCCAGCCAGTAATACTACTTATTTCCTCTTGAAAGGGATTAATCTTCTATGGCTCTTACATTTGGAAAGACACTTCATTCTCTCATTTAAATTACACTGGTGCTTTTATCTTTAACGAAAGACGTAATCGGGGGCATACCACTTTTAATATTAAAAAAAAGGCAATTGCTCTATACTAAGTTTAATTTCATTATTACTAACTACTGCTGATTGACTACTAAATACAGGATAAGAGGGTCACCATGTATTAAAAATAAAGTGATGAATGTTGAGGCCTGGAGACAAGCAAGAGCAAAAACTGAACAACTTTAAATGTCACATTGAGAAAATGACAAGTGGCACTTCAGGGAGAGGGGAAACAGATTAAATTTGTGACATATGCGAGATAAAATCCACGTCTGCCACAGGACAGAACAAAGCCCATATGACTAATGTAACTTCTAAAGGCACAGTACAAATTTAAGTGAAATATCTTCCTTTGGGTCCAATCCTTCTACTGGATTTGAGACAGTGATGGAAAGGACAATTTACAGGCTTTGTATAAGGTAGATGCTCCACTCTGCTGGGGAAAAGCATGCAGGACACAGCTTTATTTAACATTCTTCAGTTGTGTGTTTTGTTTGCTATTGCCCATTTTCTGAACACTTCTGAGGTTATCCCACTGTCAAATATCTAACCTAAATCCACTGTCTTAGGTCTACGTTCATCTGAGTTTCCTTACTGGATCAGGCTCCAAAACGGAGCTGTGATTAAGTATCTGTGGCGAAATAACACCCCCAAAGTCCAAGAACCAAATGAATGTCCTTTGAAGTGTCTCATTGCAGGTGTGGGTGTGGTCCCTGTCCAAAAAAAGTGCTTAACCTTTTCCAAAGACTTTGAATTTCATCTACAGAAAGATCTTATTAGATTAAATACTGTGTTTTATTTATATGTGGAAATTCAATTGGAAAAATTAAAACTGTAAGAATACAAAGCAATTCTTGTAAGCAATACAGTTGTATAGGAAACACAGAACCCTGTAAGGGATCTTCAGGTGATTTACCTGGCATTGCTAGGGAGTAATCAACTGTATCTGTGACTGAATGGAAAAGCTGGGCCTGAGAAGCCTTCTTGAGCTGGTAAAGGAAGCCTGCCAGTGCCATCAAGTTTAACTTGTCAGCAGCATCTTCAAAGAGCCTGTGAGTAAAAGAACAGAACCTAGCTGAAAAATTCATGAGATGCAGACTTAAATGTGTAATGTAAGAGGAAAACTCTTATCTGTATGTGTTGCCTTTGGTGACACATTGGGTTACTGAGGACTTTTTTCATTTATACAGTGCTACAGGAAGACTTAGATCCAGAAGCTTTATTAATTGGTGGGTAGAAAGTTGAATACTGTAGGACCAACCAGAACCCTTCCAAGATTCAACTGCAGTACTGTAACAAAAAGTCACTTTTTCAAGGAATCAACAGTTCCCCATTATTTGATCTTAATGCTATAAGCAGTTCATGAACCAGTAATCAAAAAACCAGTGAGAATATGCCCAGTTCTCACAACACAGATCATCATAGCTTCACTGACTTTAGTTACACCGGTTTGCTCCATCTGAAGTTACAGCCCCTTACATGAAAACTAAATTTATTCAAGTCTTAGACCTAAAGTTGCTGTACCCAAATTGCTATTTAGGAATATAAACAAGAGTTGTTATTTTCAGCTGCAATGAGCTCTTAAGATTTAAGAGTTAAATCTGTACTGTTAAAGCAGTAAAATTATGCTTACATAGGAGGTGGGTTCCACAGAGATCACAATGAAATTTCACACGGTGCAGCCACAAGTTGACACAAATACGATTTTCTGACATTGCTTTTCATGAAAAACTGTTTATAGTCCTGGGAAACTGGGGCCTGAGTCCTAATAATGTCCGCACTGAAGTAACAGTGTGGAAATCAAACCTGCATTGTTAAAATTGCAGTACTGCTATTGTCTAATCCTTGAAACCAAGTTGGATTTGTGAGCTTCCTGAATAAAAAGTACTTTCCATGCACAGAGTCAAACTCCTACAAGCAATGTCAGTATGCACTACTTTCTCCTCTGAATTTACAAATAATGCCGTCCTATGGGCAGAGATTACAAATGCAAAATGTCAGCTGGAGGAAAAAAAAAGGGCATTAGAAGCATGCAAACCCAGGAAATTTTCAACTCTAGCCTGGGCTGCCAAAAGCATTGCAGAAATAGTGAAAAAGTCTGCAACATATCAGTCTGCAGACTGTGTTGTAGGGACACTTAACCTAGCCATTCTGTGACCATGCTGGGTGGCCCTTCCTCGTCCGGACCCATTGGGGCAGGCTGACAAGCTGTCCACACAGTCGTGACAGAAGCAGCTGCTTTCTAACTGACACTGGTCTTGTCACTCAGTCCCTTCCTGTCAGGACAAGACACCCACTTATTTTGCCTACTTTAATGAACACAACAGATTAATTTACATGCAAGCAATAAATCCACCAGTCTCAGGATGCATTTGATATACTTGGCACATTCACTGCTGTGCAGACATACTCAGCCTGCAGTGCAGGTACTGCAGAGATGCAGAAAACCAGGTCTTTTAGGAACTGCTGGTTGTGATGCACACGCAGCTCTCTTGTGACACTCAACTGAAGCAAGTGGCTGCAACAAAGATCAGGCCCCACTGCACCACAGAGAGATCTGTTCTCGTCCTATTTTGGGAACAGGGATTCTGGTTCCTGACAGTGCTGCTTTTACCTGTCAGCTTGCGTGGAGAGTGTGAGAACTGCCTTGGCAGCACTGGTCCCACATAGCAGGCTGCCTCCACGGAAGTCAAAAGCTCTGCCCTTACTGCTCTCCTTGATGAGTTCCTGGATAGAAACCGGCTGAATGACAGGATTGCTGCTGAGGGTGGTCTCCTGCTCGGGGATCACTGCCTGGGGAGATTCCCCAGACTTGGAGTCTGGGTGCAGCCCTCCAGGTGTCTGCTGTGACTGGGTTATCGTAAGGGAGGGCTGGGAAGCACCATCGCTGAAGTGGGTGTGCTCCAGTGTGCTGATGTACTCACACACCCTGAGAACAAACAGGAGAAGCAAAAGATGAATAAAACCCCCAAAACCACAACTCCTCCTCCTGCTAATCACCAGGGTCAATGAAGAAATGCTTGGGTCTGTACTCCAGAGGCGAGTCAGAAGGACAGTGCAAGTACCGCTCTCGGCTGCCTTACAGCCCCATTGCTGTGAGAAGCCAGCTTACATGGAAACCTGCTGCCAATTCACAGGCACCGATTTCTACATCTGAACCAGATACGACGCACAGGACATCCTCCTCAAAACGTAAACAGACAATCACTATCTCTCAGACTGCATGTAGATATAACCTGTCTTCTTACATCCTTTGGCCTCCCATATGCCTAGATAGCAAATAGTTTAGTGGAGGTGCCCAAAAAGCCCATTTAGGTTCCTGGGTCTGCCACAGTCTTCTGGTAACTTTGAAGTTTCTAAGCGTTGATTTTTGCCCTTGAATAGTGGTGGGAAACAGCACCATCTTTTCTCTTACAGATACTGGCAGTTAAGTCACTCTGACACTGTTTATACAGAACACTCCCAGAGCATGTAAAGACCTTTTTCTCAGTCTGTTACTGTCAGGCAACATGGTATAAATTCTGTTTTTTGGGGGAAAGCTGGTGAGTACCTGAACACATGAGGCCAACAGTCCTGATTGTGACTTCCCATCTCCAGGCCCACATTAAGGACTGCATCCATACACAGAACATGAGCAGTGTGCAGGCAGACTCCCTGCACTTTTCCCATCTGCTCCAGTTTCTGCTCCACTTTCTGTTTCACTGCAGCATGAAAAATAATTAAAAAACCCCATTAGCTTCTCTAGCTTTTAAGCAAACACTGGTTTGTATATAGGCTGATGGCAAAGGTAAGCAGTCTGAAAGCTATGAAAGAATGTGGATTTTAGACAAAAAAACAAATCAGAGAAACCTATTTCTTCCTAATAAACATGAGGTAGTTTTAAAATTAAAATCCCTTTTGGTTAGTCTTATATGCATGAAAAAAAATCAGTGCCAGATTGACACCCTCCACCCCCAAACTCACATCTTGTTGCCCACAGAACAGATGTAGATTGCCAGTGATACTACATGTTTCTCTTTGGAGCTGGCTGGATATTTGTTTATTATTACCAAATCTCCTTTGCTATGGAAAAAAAAGAGTGTTTGGATTTCGCACCTATTTCCATACAAAAGTTTCATCAAAGAGCTTTTGTTAATGGATACTGTTGTCAAAGCATAACTAATCCTGATCTGAACTATAAGCATTTGAACTCATTCTTTTTCCTGAGAATCTCTGAAAAGCTTAGTTTTCATGCTGCTTTCCATAGGAATGGAAAACAAATGTTGAAACAAATGTTGAAGCTTTGCAAGCTTTCATAGAACAGATCTGTTGGCCTCTGGCCACCGCTACTGCCTCTTCTTCACTTCATTGTGGCCTGTCCAACTTGCCTCAGTCATATCTAGCAGAGTGGTCAAAAGCTAGTTTGTGCTCAGGCCTATTCAGTTTTGTTTTCTCTACTGAGACATCCAATTTAAGTCATTTGTGCAATGCTGTGTTTTGTTATGGACTTCTTGCCATTAGAAATCAGATGTCATAAACACATTTTATGTGCTTCTCCAACCAACCACTGGAATGGCAATTGACTTTACTGACTTCCACTGGGTTTGGAGTAGTAGTATGAAGTTGCTGAACTTTCTACCTGTTATATGTATATAATTTTTTTTATTCCAGCTTCATTTAACATGATTCAGAAACAGTTTTAAATATCTGATGATGACAAAAGACAACCAAGGATACATACAAAAGACAAGAAAAAGGATGCAAACTCACCTTATATTACCACCCGACACATTAAAAAAAATATTGTTTCTCTGATTCCTGCTGGTTGTAGTAGTATCACAAGGCTTAAGAAGTGCAAATTTCAAAAATGCTGTCGGCTTATCTGTTGTTCCACTGATTTCAGTTCCACATAAAACATAATTAGTGTGATATAATGTTAAGAACCTAAGACAGCAAGACGTGTACTGAAGCCTCTAGACATACATCCCATATGCCTACAACTGAGTGGTGCACAGCAGTGACATTCCCCTCTGTCCTTCTTCTATGTGTAGCAAGTACTTTCCAGTTGCATCTTAGCAGGCAATATGAGATAAGGTAGACAGATTAATCACATAGTTACCTTGAGCTATAGTATCACTGGGCTCTTGGATTTCTTTTTCCTCTTTCTCTTCTTGGACACAGGAGGCAGCAGCCATTTGGGCAAGAGCAGATGCACAGTTAGCAGCAACTCCTGGAAAGCAATAACACACTGTTTAACCAGCATTTCCTCCCCAATCCAATGCAATCTCAACAACAGGCTGTGTCAAGGGAAGTTGGCTGGACATGTCTATGCTGTAGGGCAGGTGGGCTCTATGGGGAGTCCTACAGTCCAGGTTCCTATCCAAGACTGGAACGGGATGCTGCTTTTCTCTCTCCCAAATTCCTTTGTGGAAAGTTACCATCCTGTTTTATGAGTTTGCCATGATATCCCACATGCAGCAGTACCTAGAGCACAGCTCAGCCGGGCTGCCCTCCTCAGTCCATCCAGGCTCACGCAGATGGAGTCCTTTTCCTTTTGGTTCTGCTCCTTGGCTCCTTCTGCTCCCAAGATGAAGGCCAGCCCCTTGGAGCTGCCTGCCATGCGGCCAGTCAGTGGTGTGGACAAAGTGTCAATCAAGTTCTTCCAACAGCCGATTAAAAGGTATCGGGCAAAAGCAACTCCTGGAGTGAGAAATGCATTACTACTACTACTGGAACATGACACAACAGCAGCTTTATCATCAGTGGTAAAAAACTAAGTCATACTAGTCCTCTGCATGCTGGACTACCAATTCACATGGAGGACGTACTGACATACTTCTTTCAACTCTTAAATTGTTCTAAACCACAATTTATCTGAATACGTTTATGGTTTATAACAACCCACTGCTGGTAGCTACACTTGTGCTTATAAATACAGTCTTAATACCTGCAACAACAGAATCATCTGTCTTCCGGTTTTGGGAAAGAGGAGACTGAGCTGAAGCAGATGCCATCAATTGGCCACCAATTGCACTACTTCCCAAGCCATCGATGTCTGCCAGAACATTAAAAAACAAAAGATTACTATTTGACACACAGATGGTATAAGAAAAGCATCTCCTACTGACTCTTTGTTCAAGTAAGTACCAGCACCCCTGACTTCTCAGGTAATGCTTTTTAGTTGCTCTTTTCTGGCAGCCTTGTGAAGTCTTGACATAAACATGAGCTATGACATCTTACACTTTGCCCAGTATAACAAATGTTTTCTTGAAGAGGGAAAATATCGCACTCTCAAAAGCACACACCCCACCCCCCCCGACATTACACAGTCAACAGAACTCTTGGCAAAGTTTTAATGGTATTTCTTACAGTTCAGACCTTCTCACACCATTAAATCTCCACATTTCTTAGTATAACCTTTCAAATCTTGCTAAATCCTGTATCTAGATGTTCCCAGACCTTAGTCTGAGTCCTCAAGATGCACTGGGATCCTACATCTTAAATGTGATTTTTAGTAGACCCATGTAGGTTCAATCTCAACAAAAGAAATACAACCCTTTCTCCAACACAACAGACCAGTTTCTCACAGAGAGTTTAACATTAGGCATGTCAGGTTGATTTCCTTTCTAGCAGCCTCTCCCTGTCTGTCTCTTCTCCACATAATTGATGGCTGTTGTTTTTCCAAAGTGTTTCTTTCAGCTTCCTAGCTCAATAGCTAAAAGCAACGCTGAGCTCAATACAATCAGCAAAAAACTTTCAGAGCAGTGCCCTTTGATTACCAGCTAATGGCTCTGCTGAAGCCAGCGTTCTCCCTGCATACACTGTTTTTATTACCCCTTTGTAATCATACAGCATACACATTCAAGCAGACAGTGCATTTAATATCAGTATGATATCATAGACATCCTGCTGCCTTTCAGCTGATACCATTTGATTTTTGTTCCTTCAAAGGAAGCTAAAGGGTTTTTTTTAAACATTTGTTAGAGGTGCTCCAGGTTTTCAGCTTCTCTCTAGTGCCATTTGGCATATCCCTGGCACAGCACAGATCTCAACCAAGGGGAGCCCAATCTGTGGAAGGCTCCCAGGATCAGACACCACTATTTATATTTGTACTGCACCAGAGGCACACTGAAATGGTTTTGCTATGACATCAAGAAAACAGCAGCCTTACCACTTAGCATTAACAAGTACAAAGTCTACCAGGACTGAAGCTGACAGAATTAAGAGATGTTTTGGTTCGGTGAACAAACCTACTCTCCCTGTCTCCCAGGGACAGTTTGTTTTTAAAGCCATGCTTCAAAAGCTTTCTGTCTGATCCAAAACAAACCCTTAAGTACTTACCACACTTAAGTCTGATTCCTCCTCTACTGGTAATTTTGTGAAACACCACATGTTGCATGATGATATGCTGTTTTGTATGTAATGCAATGAAGCAGCATGTTATTGTAGCCTGTTTTAGACATGGGTTTGGAAGTTAGCCTTGCCACCATTACCATAGTACTGACCGGTCAGCATAGTGATAAGCGGAAGGCTGTGCTCTTCAGGGCTTCCCCAGTATCCAGCTTCCCCCAGCATGTTCCTTTCTAGTACCTGGTGGTACAGTTCTTCAACCCAGGCCTGGGAAAATACCATCAACACTCCACTGGATTGGACCTGCTTCATGAACTCCTTCTGCAGAGAACCATAAAAGACAGATGTAAGACAACAATAAGCCCTACAGCATGACCCTCAGCTCCTAGATATACTCCTGAAGAATGCAGGAGTAGAAATGAAGTTATGCAAAAATAAGAATTAGCCAAGGATCACAATGTGTCCCTATGGTGGAAAATGACATGAACAAGGAGCTTTATTGTAGCTCATGCAAGATGCAAATCATAATGGCAGCTCTTGTACAGTGACAATGGGACATGCTGATCTCTCACTATTTCCGCAAGATAGGGGTAGGATCTCAATTCCAATAAAAAGAAGTTGCGGCATCTAATGCTGCCTGCCCAGCAATCAGGCCCTTCTGCACTGAACAGTCACCATAGATGAACTGAGAACCAATTAGATATCTGAACTATTTTCAACAGTACTTAGGTCATGCTCAGGCCTGCTGTGCACAGTGCTGCCCCTAGAGAAGGTTCTGAGTCACAGATTTGCTCTCACAGCTTGCTGAAGGACATACCAGAACTGATGATGATGTTAAAACCCACTTGGTTTTGAGGTCTTCAAGAATATAAATTCTCTTACATGGGGAGCTGAGCAATAATAGTACATTTTGACAGATTTGTTTTTGATTTTTTTGTTCCATATGTCACTGATTTTTTTTTTCAGAAAAACTCTGAAATTACTTTTCTTGGGCAACTCGGTTGAAAAACACATTCAAGTTTTGTAACTCCTGCAGTCTTCAAAACAATTTTTAAAAAGCCCAAGAAGCTGAGGAATCCCAGGTGCCAAAAAAATCATCAGTTCATATTACTAAAACCTAATTATTTTTCACTCTAGCTTCTCATGTCTTCACCTGTGTAAATACAAATCAAGTATTAAGCAAGAAATTTGTCATTATGCTCAAAAGTAGTTGCAAGATGAAGGTATGTTCCTTGATAACATACACAAACAATGCTTGCTGCATCACATGATGTTAATGAAGATCTGTTCTGAAGATAAAGCGTCCATCAAAATGACTGCTACTTTAATGATAATCAGTAAGCAGCATTCATTCCTCCTCGAATTACAGAGAAGCTGCGTAATTCAGATGCATGACATTTATCATGCAAGATTCATAAGCAACTTGGAGAACGCTTCATTTGCAATTATTATTTTTCCACTTAGCAAGCTGCCTGAAGGCTTTACGTGTGAGCTGTTTTATGTAAAAGGAAGCAAAACAAATTTTTTTTTTTAACAGTTTTCCCATATTCCTCAACTCACCAGCAACACAGGGGCTTGAGCAGGCTTCTTCCTGTAGAAATCAGAGTTGGCCAATTTTAAGTTGAGCAGCAGAGTGTAATGTGAGACCATGTAGAGACTGTCTGCATTCATCAGAGTCTGGAAGCTGAAATTTAGGTTTCCCTCAAATCCTGGTGAGTGCATCATACCTAACAAAAACACCATGTGAGCTCTCATATTTTACACATTTTTTGCCTGGAAAAAAAAAAAATCAGAAACTAACCCTAGCATTTCAGCAGCAACAGATTGCTAGAATAGTTAATGAATCATCAGTAGAAATTACTCTACTAAATGTACTAGAATAGGGAATAGAAAAATAAGTAGTCCATCTAGAATGCAGTGCTGCAAGGCAAACTGACCACTCCAGTCACAGTCCAGCAAAGCAACATGCTAAATTTGAAGTACACAGGGAGCACCAGCATTCACTGGGATGCCTGCCAGGTACAGAGCAAAAGGCAGCATACATCTACAATGCTAACTGGAAAGGTGAGGTGGGAGGGGGCAGAGGGAAAGCCTGTGTACTTAACTGAGCATACTTTGCACCAAATAGTGCTGATGAGGGTGACAGCCCTTTTAATCCCCCAGTAAATCTGCCCTGGGTGAGTGAGTTGTTGGATGGGGACTGGAGTGCTTGGCACCTTGCAGGATGAGGCTCTAATTATCATTCTCTCCATGGCCTAGAGGTATGTGGACAAATATCTGGGGCCAAGCTGGCTGGAACTCATTAGAACTCCAAGCCCTGTTTAGTTCACACAAGACCTGCTTTCTAGGTAGCTGAGCACTTGCAGCTCTGTCAGATGCATAAGCCACCTGTAAGCGCTCAGTACTCCTGAAAACACTATTTTTATGAAACAATAGCCTACAACCACGCCCAGTGGCACAATCCCTTCTTCCCATGTCGCATGGATGGCACATACATTTTCCTCTGAGTTAGCTGACCTACTGGTAGAAAAGCATAAGTCAAGTATGAGCAATACCTAATTGAATACCCCGTGAGCTGTAGTTTGAGCCATGAAAAAAAAAAAGAAATATTAGACCCTCCCCACATGACCCACAATATTTCATGTTTTTCACATCAAGTGTGAAATTCATCCATATAATGTCAATTAAGGAATATTAAGGAGTAAGCTTTATCCTAGAGGAACCTTTGAAATGAAACAAAAAAACAGCTTCCAAGGTTAGTTACATGATGAAGCAAATCTGTGTCATTCGTTAACTGTTGCAGTGGTTTATTGTGGATATATTCCTCCCACCATAAAGCTCATGACTCCTCTTAGACAAAATACAACAAACCATTAACATAAAAAAAAAAAAATCCACACACAGAAAAGAAGCAAATGTTTTTCTTGCCTCGTGAGGGTTTGCAAGCTCTGTGCTGCTGCCTTCTTGGACTTTCCACTGTCGTCACTTTGGGGGCGTGGATAAGGTGGGTAACTGTTTGAGGGCGGATTTAGAAAGAGAGTAACTGTTCCAGGGTGGGTCTAAAAAATGAATAGCTGTTCAAGGGAGCAACCTTTGTGGAAGAAGGGGGTGAGAGGGCTGGCCACCCACCATATCCACATGGGTTGCTGTGTGCTTGGGGTAGATTTCTCCTGGCGAACGTTAACAAAGAATCTTTACCTAGCATGAAAACTACGTGCTTGAAAGTCGCCTGTGAGTTAGCTCCAGTGACTCCATCACTGAAGGCAAAGATGCGTATTAACACTTTGTTGGATGGAGGATCATGATATTGATGTAGCTAGAATACATTGAGTTGATACCTTATCTCTCTTAAATATGTACCTCGGGGACTAGAATCTGCTAGAGTAATAAAAACCTCAAGGCAGAGGTATGTAAAAGAAAAAAAGCCCACTTTATTTTACATTAAAATATTTTTTTAAATGTGCAACCTCCTACAAAAGACTACCATTAAAAAAGAAAGTGTATTAACTGCACATAAAAATAGCTACTAGATAGTGGTTATATCTTTGAGCACCCAAAGGTGTTTGGAAAAAATATGTCCTGAATTTTTTCTAAAATATGGGAAAATAAACAACTGCATTTGAGAAATGCTGAGATCTCAAAAGCAGAAGATTAGCTGATGCATAAACTTGCAATGATGCTTAACAACATAAAAAATGTTGCTGCTAAAAGATATGGAATCAAAACTGAAAAGAGATGCTAAAAATGTTTGCTATGATTATTCTCACAGTGGCACACAATCTTTAGAATGAATGCCTTCACGCTGCACTTCATGAGAATAGTTAAGTCCGAATTAAGAGAATACCCTATAATCAACTTTCATTATAAAAATCTGCCAGCTATAATAAACAATGAGGTTAGCACACTATCTTAACAGAGACAACAGTTCATTTAAGTTGGTCAGGTAAAAGGAGGTCCTGAAAAAATGCAAATTTAATGTTTAGTGCAAGTCAAGATAATGTTGAGAATTTTTAGATAATTCCATATTTTTTAAGACAGCTATCACACTCCAGTGTCATTAAGGATTTTTTTGGTATTGGTTTTATCTAGCAACAAGGAGGAAGTCTCTGAGGAAAGATGACAACTGTAGATTAAGAAGGCTTTTAACCAACTGACTTCCAAATCTTAATTTCAGTATAACTCTGCTTAGCTGACTTCACTTTTTCCATGCTTATACTCCCATGCTAGTGCCTCAAATTCCTACCTCCTTTCATTGCTTTTTAATCCTATGAAAACATAATATTACAATACTATGTAAAGACCTAGCTTGTAGGAAAGACTATTAAATTGTAGCTAATGTATTTTTCCCCAAGTGTAAGAAAAATTGAAAAATGAAAGAAAGCAGTTAAATAAGGTCTCTCAGAAATATAAAAATACTGCTTCTGTACTGGCTGGTCTCAGAACTGCACCTGTCTCTTTTGAACTCGAATCTCAATCAATACTCAAATTTCCTAATGTATTCTTCAGGAATTATACATGAATAGATGTTGTACATACAAGGAGTACGACCAGTTCCTCTTAATCACCTAATTTGCCTTGAATTGTTGGTGCTAAGGAAGGAGTCCTGAAGTAAGGACTCCAACATTGCCCATAGAGGTGGATCAGATGGTGGGTGTCTTGGAAGAGCTCCAGGGGGAGTTCCTATGCACAGACGTGTTTCAACTTTAGTAAGTCTCTCTCTCTCTACAGGTCTTCAAACTCATGCCTCTCTCACTTACACAGGAATGCAAGTCCTCACCTCAGGAGGATTTATGGACTTCTGCTTAAGATCTGAGGTACAAGTTAAGGGACTGTTTCAGCTGGATTGAGTCTCATTCAAGGTGTCCAACTGAAACGTGAACTGCACATATCTTGTGACAGCAAAAAATTACAACTCTTAACAGCCACAGCTCTGTGAAAACGCCAGAATACCTCTTCCAAGCTAGTACAGTAACTTGCTACTCTATTTTTCCATGATTCCTTACTGAGTGGCATCTTCTAAAAATACTTCACTAAATCAGACTGGAACCATGGTGTACATATTTAAGTATAGATTTAGACATGAGGGGGTGGCTTTCTTAGGAAAGTGAAAGATCTTTCTCAACTCAACAGTCTAAGTCCAACTCTAGGTGAGATGTACAAACCAGAAATTACAGACTTAATGCAGAAATCGAGTGATATTCTTCCATCTTTCTCACTGTATTAGTCATAAGGAATGACAACAAAAGTCATGTTTAACCTTAAAATCCATAAGTCTGCTAGGTCTACCTCTTCCAAGGCTTCAAAATGTTCTAAAGGGATTTGACAGACAAAAGAGAAAAGTGATATACTCATTCAAGCACGAGAGAAGAGGTACACCGAAGTCTGAGCTAGAGGTCTAGTCTTGGTATTTGGTATAACCTCATGATCACTCGTTTTCAGGAAAAAGAAATCCCTTGTGCCAAAAAGGATGCTTTTGAGCACCTCAATTAGGAATGTGATTATTATTAATGTCCCCCTTAAAATATCTCCTTTCTGTGATATAACATGGCCAACGTTTCTTAAAAATGTCATCTACCATCTTCCTGAGTTAGGGCTTATTTGGGCAGCATTTAAACAGGATATCAGGAATATCATCTTATTCACCCAGCTTCATATCTCCTGTGATGATGGAAGGCATGCCTTCTGACTCTCTATGAGTTTAATGTGTGTGACAGAGCACAAATGAATGAAGCAATGATTAGGAGAGGAGCAATAGGAAAGGCAATTGTGGTGAATTAAGTTAAAGAAACAGAGAAATACATTTTACAAACATTTCCACTTTGGACACTGTTAGGAAAAAGAAACCCTTCTAAAAATACATATATATTTATACACATTTTAAATATACTATCAACAGAACAAACTAGCTTTTGCATGGTGGTTTTTTGTTTGATTGACCAAGCCAAGATCCCAGAGGTTCTAATCTTGAAAGAACTGTGGGTATTTAATCTCTTAAAAGGTGAGATAAAACTTTAACTATTTTTCATTTGGTCTGGGCTGTGATCTTTCCATTTCCTGTCATGATAGACAGCAGTATTAAGAAAAACAAAAGAGTGAAGAAGAGAATTGTTCCTCTTTTCTTATCCTTTCAAGAGCTTACTGCTGTGCAATTTTTATCACCTTCTTTGCAAGGCTGACATTACTAAAAGTAATGCAGTGATGTACTAAGCTACTTAAATCTCTTTCAAAACAGGTGATGGTCCTCCCCACACCCCTTTCATGCTAAGGGGCAACCCCAGCCTCACTTTAATGACAGCATGTGCAAATCTTCTCAACACATCTTCACAAACCTGTGAAGAGGTATCTTACTACAGAAAATTCGATTTCTTAATTGAGGATGTAATCCAGAACCTGTTAAGAGTCAATGGATTGACCTCCCTTTCAATCAGTGCCTGCATATTCAATTTGCTGTGCCCTAAATGAAGTGTGCTGCTGTGGAGGAATGTGCTTTACAAAGCAGAAACCTCCTTATTCTGGGTATGTTCTCTGAAGACGAAATCCTACAAGAGAATCTGTGTACAGTGCTGTCACAATGTGCCTGGTTAGACAATAACTATTTGCTTGCAAACCTGAGCAGAAGGTTGAAGAAAAGCTCTGCAGTGCTCCATCCACCTCCTCTATGCTGGGAAGAGCTATAAGCCGAGGTAGAAGAGCTTCAAGTGACTGGATAAACAGCCGTGCACTGTGCTGGTCTGCTTCTTGGTTTTTCAGCAACTTCAGAGAGAGAGCAGCAGTACGTAAGGACCTGTGACCTGGACAATCCCGTGGTGTCTGCTCCTCATCAGCCAGGGAGCAGTTGTCAGAGCCTATGTCCGAGACATCTGACCTGCCCGAGTCCTTCTCTGCTGCCATGGAATACTGATCACATGAATCAAATTCAGTCCTAGAAAGGTCCTGGTCATCTACACTGAAGTTACTTTCACTGTATCTAGATCCATAGGACCGGGTCTTGCAATCAACTGATAAGAAGTTAGTTATATCTGGATAGACTATGGTGTGGCTTCTCTGAACAACATCTGGTTGGTCGATGGTTTCTGACTCTGGTTCTCTATAATGAATCTCTTTGCTTTCGTGTCCAGCTGGAGATGGCAGTGAGTTTTTTTGACTTTCTGGATTATCCTCTGGAGTTGTCTGTCCCATATCTCCTTCCAAAGTAGTCTGACCAGTGTCTGTGGTAACACTAATGCTAATATCAGGACTCTTCTCATTTCCTGATTCCCAAGCAGGATTTTCTGAGGACAGGATGCGCCTCTGCCATCTAAAGTCGGCATCATTGATCTCCATGGAGTCCCTGCTCGTCTCGGTCCCATCCTTCAGTTCTTCTAAGCGCCGGAGCAGCAGCTGGATCTGCTCTTCACTAAGACCCCTTCCTTGGCTCAGCTCATCTAATGCTCCAAGCAGAGCAAAGACGCAGGACACTGAAGCATAACATGCTTCAATACCACCTTTGACGCATGCTTCTGTCATCCCATCCATGATACTACAATAAAAAGAGTTTATTTAAGTGATGCAGCACATACAGTGAGCATGTGTCACTATAATCCAACACCATCCCTCCATAAGCAGGAAAAAAAAGTGAAATTATCCTGTAAAAATTCTCCTGAAAAAGATAACTAGTATTAGAACATATTATTAACTCTCCCATGTGGACATGGCTATTCTGTAAAGGGAGTGCCAACAAAGGAAACAGTTACTGTGCATTTGTACCAGCATGCACAACATGTTTTCCCTTACAAACACTTACACTGAAAAAAACCCCCTCAACACCCAACTGAAGCTAAATTCAAAGCCATCTGTGTCCTGAAAATTATCTTTTTTATATGATACAATGTGTCAAAAGATGAGCTGGCAGGGAAGATGACCAGCCTGGCTGAACAGTGAGCTTTGGCTGGAACTCAGGAAAAAAAGGAGAGTTTATGACCTTTAGAAGAAGTGACAGGTGACTCAGGAAGACTACAAGGATGTCGTGAAGTTATGCAAGGAGAAAATTAGAAGGGCCAAAGCCCAGCTAGAACTTAATCTGGCTACTGCCAGAAAGAAAATTAAAAATATTTCTATAAATGCATTAGCAACAAAATGAGGGCTAAGGAGAATCTCCATCCTTTACTGGATGCAGGACGGAAACATAGTGACAAAGGATGAGGAAAAGGCTGAGGTCCTTAAAGCCTTCTTTGCCTCAGTCTTTAATAGTAAGACCAGTTGTTCTCTGGGTACCCAGGCTCCTGAGGTGGAAAACAGGGAGCAGAATGAAGCCCGCATAATCCAAGGGGAAATGGTTAGCAACCCGCTACACACAAGCCTATGAGGCCGGATGGGATCCACCCAAGAGTACTGAGGGAGCTGACAGAAGTGCTCAGCAAGCCACTTCCCATCATCTATCGGCAGTCCTGGCTAACCAGGGAGGTCCCTGTTGACTGGAGGTTAGCAAACGTGACACCCATCTACAAGAAGGGCCAGAAGGAGGATATGGGGAATTACAGGCCTGACAGTCCGACCTTGGTGCCAGGGAAGG